>NW_020451094.1:2243777-2514594 GCF_003343035.1 Apteryx rowi | reverse complement strand
TCCAGTCATGCGAGCTATCCCACCATGTCTCTGTAATGGCAATGAGATCATGGCCCTGTGACCGCACACAGATCTCTAGTTCTTCCTGTTTGTTCCCCATGCTGCATGCATTGGTGTACAGGCAGTTCAAAGAGGTGATCGAACATGCAGGTTTCCCAGGAGGGATACAAGAGGATCCTCCATAGCCACATCCCATGCACACTTCACTGGCTGCATTCACCTGCTGGCAGTGTCCTGACTTGAGCTGTCTTTCAGTTCTTTTTTCAGGTATTTGCATTAGATATTCTACGCAAAATTACATTGCAGGGTAGGTGTCTCACTGTCTAATCTGTGAAGGGCAGTTCTCCAGATGCCTCAAGAGTCTAAAATTCAAAATTTAACTTAACAGGTGAATAATGGCTTTGATGCTGAAATGAATGAAACTTGGGTCACATTCAAGCTAGCGTTCACTTTTATAAAGCTATACATCAGCAGAAGGACAGAAATTTCTATGTTAAGAACAAGATCCAAAGCTGACATAAATTGTTGGAGCTGACGTAACTTCAACAGTTACAGAAGTTTCCGTCTAATGAAGATCTGTTTCCAATGATTCTATGGTAACTTCAAGAAGGCTCTCTCTTTAATCCACTTTAAAAAGAATAAACATTAATATGAACTTTGTTTTGCAGGATATATTAGGAGCTTGCCAAATACATTTTAAGTATCAAATGTGGTAACATCTAAGTCATTTCTCTGTCAAAGCCATGAAACTATACCAATTTAGAGTAGCTGTGTGCATTCTTAAATTTTAGTGTGTTTTATCAGAAAAAAGTAAAAAAAAAAAAGCAGCCGTGTTAGTTACACGTTTATTTCAATGCAACAGATGAAAATGTACAGCAACATTTGTTACTATTAATATTGCAACTTTATCCTGCTAAATATAATCTTAAAGTTATTGGAATATTCAGTAATTTACTCATTAATTTTCATTACTTTCATACTTTACATAGTATTAATGAAAGCTGAACTTTTGATTTCTGCATGGGGAAAACTATCAGTTTTTCGAATTACTCACAGATACATGTTTGAGTAGCAGGTATTTCAACTATAGCTTTGAACCAGATCCTAAGTGTTTAGAAAGATAATTTTTTTTCCCCTTCTACAAAAAATTTTAAGAAAATAAAATGTGAAAGTCCCCAATTTCTCCTCAGAAACAACCCCCCCTTCCAAATCTGAAAGTACAGCACATCACTTTGATGACTAACAGTTTTATATAACATAAAGGTGACTGAATGAGTAATGAAATRTCTACATAACTCTGATCTAGTAAGTACTGTATCTTCAAAGGTTCAGGTACGGCATACATTAATGAGAAATTCCTTTGATGAGCTGGAATACACAAAAGCCTGCATAAATGCTCATTTCAAAGTAAAATAACCTTAGTAGTTCTAAATACTTAGAATCACCAAACACTATTAGCAATAGGAAGCACTTAAAAATAAATACAGAAGTGKTTTTTTTTGTTTTTTTTTTGTTTGTTTGTTTGTTTTTTTACAAAAGTAAACTAGAGGTTAGTTTCTCCTTGGAAGTTATGTTCATTTTATTGTGCATAGGGGGAGGTCTTGAGTTTCAAAAATAAGCACAAAACTACAGTAACAGCAATGTATTTTTTGTGTTTCTTTGCCCCCCTCCCCCATGCAAATGCTTTCTTTCAATCTCACTTGCTTCTGAAAGACAATGCTTCAGCAGAACAGGATTTCAACCATCACACTAGTCTAAACTCCTCTGCAGTACAAGCATTCTCAGTTACACTAGTGAGCTTTGGTTTATGAAAGAATTAATAGGAAGTCTCCAAATTTTTCAGTAGAGCCAGCATTCTATCCACATGGTACCATGCATTGCTGACTAACACTGCCTGTGTTTCTTCTTCCCACCTAGTGCCTTGACCCACGCACTGATAGGCTTCTGTTATTCCTTCTCCCCTGCCCAAATAGTCCCCCTCCCCTGAAATTCATTAATGACTAATACCAAAAAAAASGAAGACTGTTTTGGCTTTGTCCTCCTATTGTTCCCCTTTCTGGTGACATACACTCCATGGAGTACCTATGCTGTACAAATAAATGATAATTAACGCAAGCTCCCTGGTTTCAATCAGCATTTTCTAGAAACAGCAAGTTTACGTTTCAGAATGATTTTTTCCATATCACATTCTATGTTAAAGACACTTGTTAAGACTATGTTAAAGAGAGAGAGAGAGAGAGAGAGAGAGAGAGAGAGACAGAGAGAGAGAGAAAGCGAGCACGCAGCATGCCTGCATTCTCCCATTTTTTTCTCCACAGTGGCTTAGTGACTGTGGTAATTTCTCTCTTTCTTTACCACATATGCTGCCTTGATCTTACACGTTCTTCTACTGTTTTCATCAAGCATATGCTTATTTTTCTACTCACATAGCTGCCCTCATCACACAGATAGAATATAGTTACTTTTAATTTAATAATTCATTTGGTATTCACTAGAACCCTGCAGATGATTATGAATTCACATGGTATTCACATGAATTTCATACATACTTCCACATGAGCTCCATTGTAATTCAGCATATTTAAAATCCAATTGGCACCATGACCTGAAGTACGTAACTGATAACAGTTGAGGAAGAGCTTCCTTTGCTAATATAGTTCTGTTTCAAGACAATGCAGTAAAATGCCACATGACATGAAAAATGGCGTAACACACAAATAAAAACTTCATGTAAAAATTCTGGTCAGAAAGCACTAGCATGAAAGACAAGTGTACTTAGAATTTTTCTTTTATAGCTGTAACCAGAATTCATACGCATGATGAAGTGGGGTAAAAAAGGACCTAAATGAAACTCTTTTGATTGTTTGTAATCTCTGAATGGAAGACTGATTTGTAGTTCTTCTCATATATTAAGAGAAGAAAAGATTATAAACATGCAACAGTTTCATTAAAATATTAACCACTTCAAAGACTATTAATAACAAACTTCTCAGTTTTCAAAATTACAACTTCTCCGAATTCAGCAGAACTCTCTTTAAATCAGTGAAAAAGATAGGAGATATTCAGTCCACAGGAGTTATCTCTAGTAATAGAACAGAATTGCTGCATCAGTTACTCTAAATAGAGTAACCTCTAACAGATATTACCCCTAATGACAGACTGTTCTGGTTGTAAAGACCACTTACAGTTACATCTCTAGCATGAAAAATTTAATCATCACTTCTTTTTTTAAAACCAAAGCTATTTCTATGTTCTGTGAATGCTAATACAACTTAGACATTTGGGGCTAGTCCCATCTCAAATTCACTGTGGCTTTGGGGACACCAAAATTCCACAGGTTTCATTTCTATATATAGTGTGTGTGTGTATATATATATATATATATAAAAATATATATATAAATATATATATATATATATATAAATTGCTCTCTCTCTCTCCCCCCCTCAAAAGAGTTCTCTTACTATAATGGAGTACTTCAACTGTTGCCATATAATATAGTTCAAGATATTATAATGCTAATTCGAAGGGTAAATATGTTCTTTCAAAAAGAAATGCACCTTCCAAATTTTGGGGGGATTTCTTGCAGGCTTATCTCAGGTGCCTTCAATTTTAACCAACCAATTTAAGAAAAACATTAGCCAAGCCATTAGAATATTATACATGCATAACTTCATGCAACAAAGTTTTGTCCAGAGTAGGTTCTTCTATTTTTACTTCTTCATAGAAGTTTATTTCTTCTGAAATAAAGTTTGTGTTGTTTTATGCATCGCTCCCACAACTGATGCACATGAGTTAAGATTCCCGAACTGTGCACTGAGAAAGAGTTTAACTGCAGGACTTGTTTTCATTCCAGCCAAAGAAATGGGCTCAATGCAAGGATGACCAGGTGAAATGAAATGGATTATGATACTCAGTGGTGAGATGAGATGTTTTAACATGCCTGTTTGCTCTTAAACTACATAAATATATGCCCAAATGCTAAGCAATGCACTTGCAAAACTCAGTTTTAATAAGTTGTAAAAATATAATAAAAAGTTATTTAAGTAAGACTTACCCAGGTAGTCTAATGTTTAAAGATAATTAATTTATATGCATGCACATTTTTCTGATAGCACATGGATTTGTAACTCAACTGTAACATTAATAAAGGCCTGTTCATTCATAAAAGTACAAATACTAACAAAGAGCACTAACAAATAAGGAGAATGTTTTTGTAACAGAACTTAAAAACACACCCTGAATAACACTGTATATGGCTTATTGATTGCAGCATTGGAATACAAAGAATGTACCAACTTTTGAATCAYATTATGTAACAAAACATTAATGAAAATCTATAATATAATTGATTAACATTTTATCAAGTTACACATGCCATGAGAATGCCACTTCAGAAACGTTAGTTTCTCTTACCCAGTACCTGCAACTGCCAGTTAGCACTGCAACAATGTTTTGACACCTGTTGTCTAGAGGATATGCCAAACTTCAAGTGGCTAATTTAAGGAATTGCACGCATCCCTGATACAAAATTCACTGAGGAAGAAATAAAACTTTTCTTGCCCTTATCAGCAACCTGTCAAGCTGATTTGATGTTCCTAAAGCATGGCTTCTAACTTCTTATTTTCATATATTTTCACCTGAGTTAGTGGATGCCTAATGCTTCTAAGGCTTCTCAGAACCTTAGCGAACCCACTGCTGGAACTACCATTTTCTTCTACTGATACCTGTAATGCTCATACCCACAGACACGCAAAGGTGAAGAAGGCTACACCTACCTAAAATTACAGCTTCCCACCTGGAGCCAGCAGACACCACAGGTGATGACATTTTACTTATATTCACTGTGTTACTGATTAGAGAGGAATGTGGAAAATGGCTCAGCATAGTTCCAGGGCTGCATTTGTGAGACAGGACACATCACGCCTCACTCCTGCAGACCCCAGCTTCACAGGAGCCGTCCACCCTCTGCTAAGATGTTCTGTTCCCATCACAAGTCCAGGCAGTCACTCCTTCTTTTAACGTCAATGCACCCCCTACAGATAGATTAATTTTTGCTAATACATTTTTATTTTCATTTCTGCAGAAAGGGCCAGGATGTGAATTCTCAGCACCCCAACAACTTCACTCAAATTCTCAAGGCAAATTCTTATTGCACAGTAATTGCAGGTTGGATCATTCCACTTCAGAGCAGCTGTTTGTGCAAGATGTAGTGCTTGAGTCAAGCCAGTATCAAGTCTCATCCAAATACCATGGGGAAAACAGTCTGAAGCTGGGGAGTTTTACTTGAGTTAATTTATTGCCCACCAACACAAACCTTGATCACTGACTCAAGTACTGAGGAGGAGGAAGCAGAAGAAGAAAACCCCCCACAATTAGACAAACCCTTCCATTAAAGCCCGCCCTCTCACTTCACCATTCTCAGTTTACCTTGGTTTTGCCTCCAGCGCACCGAAAATTGCTCAAAGGCGGCGGTGGCGGTTGAGGCGGTTGGAGTAACGGTTTCTGCCACRCCCTTCCTCAGGGCTCCCCGCCCCCTCCCCCTCGGCCGCGGCTCCTCGCGGGGGGCGGCTGCGCTCGCCTCGGAGGCGCGCCCGCCTTAGGGGCTGCAGGCCGGTAAGTAGGGAGCACCGCCTCCTTCTCGGGTGGGTAATTTTGGTGCGGGGTGGTTTTTTTCCACGYTGCTCCAGTTGCCGCGGGCCAGGTGGGGCCGGGTGAGCGGCCGGCGACGGTGCCTGGCCTGCAGGCTCGTGGCCCTGCGCGCAACAGAGGGGAGCAGCCCCGCGGCCTAAGCAGCCCTTTCCCAGGGAGTCTGAGTCGTTGCCTCCCAATTCGCAAAGCCGCCGGGGCGCTACAGAAAACATCCTGACTGTTGGAAGTAAGGAGGCTTAGAGTTACATTTCAGAACAATTTCTGTCTCCACAGACTCGTTTTGGAGGTGTCTGAAAAAATTATCCGTGCTACGGGAACAAGCTGATAATTCAGGAAAATGAAAAGGTCACACTGATTCTGAAAACTTACCATTACAGCCAAACTATTTTACACCAGCAGAAGGCTTAGACCTCCTATTTCAAGTAGCCCACATCTCTAGCAGAATTGTTTTATTTTGCATAATAGCTCATTCTGTGGTTCAGTGCTACCAGTGTGCAAAATTGTAACACTTGTAGCATTTTGGTTCYATCATACTCTCTCGTAATTCATCTTGACTTATAGTAGGCCCATGTGCCGCTGTGTGATTTATTTTCTCAATTGTTTGTCCACAGTAAAGCACAATGAACGCCTGCATTTGAGAACTGAAAGCTTTTCAATGACCTGAGTCACATTAGCATTCAAGCATATAAGGCTAGACCCTCAGCTATGTAAAATGAGCATGGATAAAGCAATTTGTTCACTAACAATCTAGTCCCTGTTCTACAGTGCCAGAGAAACACTTTCAAGTAGATGGATAAATTTGTATCATAAATTGACATTTTTATAAATCTTACACTTTTCCTTAAGAATAGGTTTTATAAGAGTTACAGTAATAAAAAATACGAAGTTCTCAAAAGGCAAGGTAAATAATTAAGATGCCTGAGGAGGGGGAAAGTTTTTAAATATAACACTCCCTTCACTTTCCAGAAGGTGGACAACATAGGAAAAACTAACAAACATAGGAAAAATATCACTACATTGTGGAGCTCGAATCATCTAAATTTTGCTTTGTCTTTAGTTTGATTAAAGAAGGCTTCTAGATATAATGTGTTGCAGGGGAAAAAACCTGCTCAATTCACATGGTTTAAACCGAATCAGGATCAAAGCAGTTTATTGATTTGACAACAACACTATTAACTTGCATTCTATGAGCCAATCATTTAGGATCAATATCAGCAATATACAATAACACATACTTACAAAACGTTAAAAGACCTACACATTTCTAAACACACTGTTAAAACTCACGTTGAAAAATTCTAGTCACACGAAAGCACATTCACAGTTGTGAAACACTCCCATCTGGGGTGCAGGTTCTTGTATTTACACACACCTCCTGTTGGATCTGCGCATGCCCCAGCTTTATGTGCGTCTGTGCTGCTCCCTACAATCTGATGATCCCCATGCCAGTGAGAAAGCAGCTGCAAGGTGACATATGCACACCCCAGGTGTGGGTCCCTACTGCTCTGCCTGGCCTAGGTGGAGATTGGGATGCCAGTGGGGCAACTTCTGCCAGTGTCCAGCTAGGTTGACTGCTGCTGTTACCCTCTTCTCACTCCATGTCCCTCACTATTGTTACAAATTTTCATGCTTCTTTCATACTTTAAGTGACTCCTCCTTTGTTTCAAWAGTCTCTTTGGAATTCCCTCGTTACTCTTTAATTCAGACGATGGTCATCGTCTAACACCATCAGCGTTTGGGAAAATGCCCTCACAGTTTTGGCTGTTGCAGTCACACACTGTTACTGTTTTGTCAGCTGTTGTTATCCAAACCATTGTGCAGGCTCCCCCGCTGTAATAATGCATATCAATATTTAGATCAGTCAAGGATGGAAGGGGCACAGTATAAGATGGAAAAGTTTGGGGAAAAGAAAGGAAAATGGGGAAGGCAAGGGAGCTGATCAAAACCACAGACATAGATACAAATAAGGTCTGTATTAAACCATTCAGTCCTAAAATTCATAGCATCTTCTTATAATTAAACATATTAAATATAAATTCTTTATAATTAAATCCTTAGTGATTTAGAGTATAAAAAAAATGCCACTAAAGTATAAGTCCTTTGTAAATAAACCAAATATACTTTTTAAAGGAGAAAAATAATGAGTTTGAAGGACTGTAACAAAGCTACATTCATTTCACTTTCTTCTTTTCACTAGGTTTGTTTTTTGCTGAGAATAGGGCTGTCTCATTTTGGCCAACTTCTTAATGAAAGTCAAATTCATCAGTCCTGGTGCTGTCTCCTCTGTGATATTAGGGGAATCTTTTTTCAGTAATGATCATTTTTCCCACTAGATCTAAGAGGGTATGATTTAAGTGCTACCACAAGGATAAGAACGTACAGGCTATGATTTGTACGAGGGATATTGGCTCTGATAGCTGACCTTAGGGCACAGAGTCATGGCTCAAAGGCCTTTTTGTTCCTGTAGCCTGGATTCTTTAAAAAAAAAAAAAAAAAAAAAGCCAGCTGAGCTGAGGAAATAGTTTTGTTAGAGTCATCAACTCATGTATATCACACATTAATCACTAGAAGACAAAACTGGGGGAAAGAAAATTATGTTTAGTTGAACAATTACTAGTTATTTTTAGACATTTTTTGCAACTGAAATTAAGGCTTACAAAATATAGTGTACTGTACTCTGACTAATCTCTTCTTGTTACAAAATGCAGATGGAAAATAAGATTTATTCTGTGTAGGATTTTTCCATATGCACTAGTCAGAATCCATATGTTTCCCATTTAGAAGAAAATGTTATGGAAACGATGTTAGTTACTTGTAATTCCTGTTTGATTTATGACAACATTTTCTAAACTAAACTTTTTAGAAGTATGTAACAAAGTTTCTTGTTGGTATTTCTTATATGGAAAAGATCTGACATTGAGCAAAATAAATCAGTTTTTAAGGAGTTTAAAAACACACATACAATTAAAGCACCTTATTTTACTGATGCCATGACACTGTTACCGATGTAATTAAGAGTCTATGGGTCTAAAAAAACCTAATCAAATCAGCTGAAAGATTTCTGTAGACTTTTGTGGCCTTTCAAAATAGCCTGTTCCAAAATCATCTAAATTACTATTGTATGTCAACACAAAACCCAGGCTTTTGTTAGCATCATCCGTTACTTTTACTGTACTTTTTAGAATGAGAACATAAAAGAAACATAATTGGTATACTTACTCAAATGTCATGCAATATTTTTAGACTTAGTCTTTAATCATTTATGGTTTATCAAAGGGAGATAAAAATAGATAAGCAAGTGTTTTCATAATTATCACTGAGTTTTGAGTGTTTCTTATTCCATATGCTGATAATTTTGTCAGGGAAGACTTGCTCAGAATAACTATGAAATGCTTTTGTTTCAGTATTCAATCATAATCAACAATTCTTGAAGCAATAATAGTTCAAAATGGCCCGAAGGCCCCATAAAACAAGAACTGCCGAGCTCTGTGACCTTGATCTTTAGAAAAGGTAAAAAGTTTTAAGATTAGATCTGAATAGTAATGTTGATGAGATACCATTTAATGGTTTTAGAATTTTGAAATATAATTTTGATCCAAGTGTTTAATAGCGTCTTAACTTCTATTTCAGAACTTGGTGTTTCTAATTAGATGTAATCAGATCTAGTTTTTGGTACACAGCCACTACAAAAACAAGACAAATACTGCATGAAATGTGGTATGACCTTTTCATTACTGCTTTGTCAGGACATCTGTCAAGAGACATTTCCTCTACTCCAAAGCAGTCAGACATTTCAATGAATTGTAGCAAGGTATAGCTTGTTCTTGGTAGGAAGCCAGACCGTTACCCAGTAAGATTCATAATACGCTACAGTCAACAAGCTACCAAGGTACAAGATACATAATAAAATAGAATTTGTCTTTTGAAGTAGTAAAGGTCAACAACTCACTGCACTTTAGAACAGCAGATATGAGAGGGCAAAAAAAAATCTGCATTTTCCACATTCCTGACAGTATTATCGGATTATACTAGTTAGAATTTTTATTACACAAAAATGTTTGAAATGTTTTTAGTGAGCAGTTTTGTAACATCCATAATGAAAGGCAAATAAGAAATGGCAGCTCAAAATTTACAGCAGGAAGACTAGACGTAGGCAGACATAGTTTTCTAGCGAAAATAAAAAATTGCATAGACTTACCAAATTCTGGAGAGTTTAACATGACAGTTTTTAGGGAATTCGTAAAAATCCTTCTGTCTTCTCAGGCTAAAATGAGTTGTTTCAGAGGCAAAGCAAGCATCCCATCCCACAAAATTTAATAGCTTCTTTGAAACTCTGGTTATACAGTGAAGACGAAAGTGATAATCAGCTCATCCCAGCATATATGCATGCGTTTTCTAATCTCTTCAGATTACTTCCGAGAGAACTGCAGTGAATAAGAAAAGCACAAGATATACGTCAGTGGTATTGACAGTTCTCTCTATTGGGAAAATTTTAGAGGTTGCTAATCAAAAACAATGTGGGTATAGAACAATTTAAAACTTAATAGTAATTGCTTACCACAGCATCGCAGTTCAAGACAAATATTTGCTACTCATGAGTATTCACTCCTTCATTCTAAGCAATACACAATTGCAACATTTAGAATGTTTTTACTGAAAATTAAATATATTACAATTGTCTTTATCTTTCTCAGTTTCACTTACCTCTTACGTCCTTCATTTAATTAAGCCTCCAATCTTGCAACTGATTACATGCAGAAAGACTGCTGAACCCGAAAAATGTCCTTTTGAGTCTTTCTACTTCTTGTTCTACAACTGAGGACTGAGAGTAGATTCTTTGGAAAAGAAATGATTTAGTGTAAATTTCTGTATTTTTTTTTTAAGTGAGAGAAATAACATTTACCTTTGTATTTTAGTGAATACCTTCAGTTTTCAGAAAGTGTAGGGGCAGGACATATTTAGGAGAAGGTAGCCAGTAATTGAAACAGGAAGGGTTCAGTTCCACATTATCAATGCTACAGAACTGCAGAGCCCCCAGAACTATGTAAGTAAGCACAAGTCCTTATTAAGAACAATCCTAGGAGTTTGTCAGTCTTGCTTATAAGTACACTAGGGAAGAAAGTAGGGAGTAGCACTGTCTCCCAAAGCAATGTTTAGTACCTTTCAGGAAAGACAACTGTGATTTAGCAAATACTTCATTTTTTTTGTTTAATTCTGTATAACGTTTCTAATGCTTTCTGAGGCTCCAGTCAGCTCTTTTTTCCTTCCCGCTCCTTCATGCATGCACAGAGAAACCTCTGGGTTACAGCCCAGTGGCCTGGTTCATTGTCATTTTCTGGAATGGAGTCGCACTTTGTCACGTCCAGTTACTATCATTTCCTTAAACTTTCCACGTGGTGAGTCAGCTGAACTTTTTGAGGCGAACACCCACAGGGCTACTGCAGCTGTCTCTGCTGAAAATGGCTTAGTAGTGTCACATATGACTTTGAGAGCTTGACATTCTACAGATAGTTTGCAATTGAAATTACTCTTAGGAGAGTGCAGATTTGTATCTCAGCAATTAAACCATCCACAGTTGCAAACTTTAACCCTGTGATTTCTCACCCCAGCTTGACTACATGAAATGGAGTTAGCATTACACAATATTTGAGAAGACTGGCTTTAATTAAATAAACCATTGATTTAATATGTCTTTCAATAGATGATCACAGTAGCAAAAATACTAAAATTATAGCAACTTTTTACTAGCAACAACATGGGATGAACCTCGATGATCAGAGCACAAGGTAGCTCAAGGTTTGGAGATGGGTTGCAACATTTTTGGTAACAAGATCTTTAACTAATAACAGGATGTGTGTGCTATTTTCACATTATAGTTACAGCAACTATAGTTGTAGTAGTAGTTACTAGTACTAATAGTTACTAGTATATAGTTGTATAGTAGTTACAGCAGCTCAAGAGTTTAGAAATTCTTATGCTGAAAAACTACACTGAGAACAATGTTGTTCAAGACTTCTCAGGCATATAGGAAAATTCAGTCTTGCAGTAGCAGCAGATTAAGGAAGGGTCCTCATTCCCTAATTCAGACCCATTAATCCTTACGAGTGCTTAATCCTTACCCATAAACTCTCTACTCACTCTTCATCCACCCCTAGGCACAGCTCAATACATTCCAGTTGCTCTCTCACATAAAGAGCAACTCCACCACCTTGCCTTCCTGGCCTCTCTCTCCTAAAAAGCATGTAGCCATCCATGACAGCACTCCAGTCATGCGAGCTATCCCACCATGTCTCTGTAATGGCAATGAGATCATGGCCCTGTGACCGCACACAGATCTCTAGTTCTTCCTGTTTGTTCCCCRTGCTGTGTACATTGCTGTACAGGCAGTTCAGAGAGGTGATCGAGCATGCGGGTTCCCGGGAGGGGTGCAAGAGGATCCTCCATAGCCACATCCCACACGCACTTCCCTGGCTGCATTCACCTGCTGGAGGCATCCTGACTTGAGCAGTCTTTTGCCAACTACCCTGTCTCTATAACTCTGCCCTTCCCCCATCTTTCCTAGTTTAAAGCCCTCCTTACCAGGTTGGCCAACCTGTTGGCAAAGACACACGTGCCCCGCTTAGTGAGGTGTATCCCATCTCTCCCCATTAGTTGTTGATCTTCAAACGGGGTCCCATGGTTGCAGAAACCAAAACCCTGTTGCCAAGACCAGCGGCRCAGACAGTTGTTAACTTGGAAAATCAGTCTACTCCTCCTCCCATCCATCCCCCTCACTGGCAGGATTGAGGAGAAGACTACCTGGGCTCCCAAACCCTTGACCACCATCCCCGGAGCACTGAAATCTTGTTTGAGGGTTTCCAATTTGCCCTTGGTATCATTAGTGCCCACATGGAAGAGCAGCAGAAGGCAACAGTCCAACGCGTGGACAAGCCCTGGCAGTCTTTCCATGACATCTCATATTTGAGCCCCTGGCAGGCAACAAACCTCTCTAGACAAGAGGTCAGGTTGACAGATAGGTGCCTCCATCCCCTGCAGCAGGGAGTCACCCACAACAATCACTTGCCCCTTCTTCCRGGGTCTGTTGGCCCAGTTGCTTCCCTTGAAGCCATGCCCAGCTCCTTCTCAGCCTGGAGGACACTAAACCTGTTCCTCAATTGCAAGTCTTCAGGAGCAGTAAGCCTTTCTCCTCCTATGAGAAGCAACCAGTGTCCAGCCTTCTTCTACAGTGTTATGATATACCATTTCACACTGCACCGAACCCTCCGGCAACTCCACTGCTGTGGGGGGTTGAGACTCCTGGAGCTGTAGTAAAAGTAAAGTTTCAGTAAAGTTTATTTAATCTACCAAAAACAGATTAATGAGCTTAAGCTGCTAACAGTGAAGCTATCTGAATTTACAAAAGGCAGTACTTAAAAGAAGAACAAACAAACAAACCCCAAACAATGGCCTGACAAAGTCACAGGTAAAATAACTACTGGCACCACAGCTGTAGTAGGTTTTCACCATTTGAGCTTCTTCAGTGAAGACTTTGTGTCTATCTTAAATTCTCTAACCAAACAAGCAATAGGGTTAAGATGAAATTTTGTCATGTAAATTATATAGGTCAGCCTGACTAGTGATAATGATCCTTTAGATCTTAGTATGTAGCCATCTGCCTAATACTTTATATTCCTCCTACCACTTGCTAATGTTCCTTTCCTGCTAGGCAGAAGAGGTTTTTCCTCAAGCTTAATTATCTTTTAAGTACTAAGTTATAAATACGTACTGTTTATAATCACATTTTCATGAAACATTGGGAATAAGATGAAATCAGTTCAATAGTTATTAAATAATGAGAAAATGCAATTCAAATAAATATACAATTCTGCTTAGTATTTTATTGTAATTTAATTTAGGAGTCACTAATATTGAATTTGCAAAATATTTTATAACTAGTGTTATGTCAGTTATTAAGACTGCTTTTTATTAAGTCTGCATGTGATTTGTTAGCCCCTTTTTTTCAAAGGCTGTTAAAGTGTTCCATTAAGTCTGGACAGCTTTTGCTAACTTTGTAGAGAGGAATAAGCAACTATGTAGAGAAAAAAAAAAATGGATATAAATCATTTCAGTTTGAGGGGATCCAGTCATGAAATAAACTTGCAATAGTGAGTGGCTGCACAGGCTTTGACAGTCCTTCTCTTTCATGTTACACTAGAAGACTTTTCTCAGTGACACTCCTTATCAGTAACATCATCATATAAGTAAACAGCAGTGTCTTGTCATGGTATGTGAAAATCTGTAGAAAACCAAATTAAGAAAGAAAAAAAAAATACTTCAAACAAAACTTTTGCTTTAGGACATCGTGATTCCCTTAAGGTTCCTGAAGACTTTGCTACTGCTTTTAATTAGATGTGTCCCTGGACAAGTTCCCTGAAGCTAAGAACTTCACGATAGTCAAACTAATATTCTGACCAGTGACCTAACAAATCAGTGTTTCTCACTGGAAGGAAATAACGTAGTTACTGATCATGTTTGCAGATACATAAAGATTGAGATAGAGATACATAATGTACTAAAAGGATCATAATAAAAAGCAATCTTTTTTATTTGGTAAACTTGGCACAAGCAAAAAAGTACATCTCTTTCATCATGGCTAAATGTAAAGTCTAATATATATGAACAAAACAGGCTTGTGTTCTTAAAGGATAGGAGACTGTACTGGGAAGAAGTAACACCAGAAAAAACCCTGGAAACCATGAGGGTTATTCAGCTGAGCCTGAGTTCAAAACATGCCAATGCAGTGAAAAGTACTAAATGTAAACTTTTTCTGCATATTCAGGGAATAAAACCATTATTTTATTTCTTTAAAATATTATTGCCATTGGAATATTGTCCACTGTCCAGAATGAAGAAAATATTGGGAAAATCTGAATGGCGAAACCACAAATATCACTGAAAGTTCCGAAAACTTGTCAGACTAAAGCATTTCAATCTGTTTATTTTATTTAGGAGAAGATGGAAGACTAACATGATGATAATATATAAATAACAGTATAGAGAATAAAAAGTTTATAGAACTTTGATAAATGTTTATCTCTTCAGATGAAGGAATTCAACTTCCAAAAGTTCCTATTTTGTTATTTTAAATTAACATCTAAACATTTTGTTTTCTTCCTTGTTTATAGGGCTAAAGGGAGGAATGGATTAATGCTAGTTACTGCAGTTCATACACTGACTCTTCACTATACTCTGATACTGTAAGTAATAATAGCTATGATATTACTGCAGTTTGTTATGATAGAGATTTAAATTATTGTCCCACAGCAAGCACAAACAAAGGAGTGGATTTTTTTGTAGTATGCTTATTGATACAAAGGAAACTAAATTTAATCATATTCAGTATAACAGTTGTTACAGCTGCTTTCTTCATTTATATATTTATATATATTACATATTTCTGCCTGCTTTCAAGGGTAAATAGATTATATTTAGAGTTAGTGAAATATATCTAATTAATCTCCATAGAATAAAAAATACTGGTATAAAGTGTCTGGAAACATCTAGAAAATTAGAGTAAAATTGCCTTTAAGAACCTCAAAAGACTTAAGGTTTATGCATTATTATTAAAATGTCCCTTGGATCCTTGTTTCATCACCTTCTCTGAAGAAAATTGACCTAAGCCCTTATAATATTAAAAATGTACAGTACTAGAAAAACAAATTGTAGAAATTAAAATCTAAGACAACCAGAGATAGGGCCATATTCTCCATAATAAATGATGATTAGGAAGTTTTGGCTGACAGGGATTTACTACCTTCATGACTCCATAGCCCGATTGTTGACCTGAATTTCATAAGAGTTCAAGCAGATATATAAAAGATGATGGTACAGCTCCAGAGCTGTACCAATGGTTCTACCTAAAAAGAAACAAAATTGATATAGAAATTAGAACTACTGCAGCCCTATAACATGAAAAAAAGGATCATGTGCTGTATGTTCACTAYGTAGTGAAATTTGATAACAGACATATGTAGGAGGACTTCAAAAAACAGAAAGATTTGCTTTAATATAATTTCCAATGATCTTTAAGTATAGAACTCTTTGAAAAACTTATCTTTAGCGTAATATCCTTAGTTATCCATTTATAATTGTGATTCTACAGCATACATATRACAAAGCCCTGGAAGTAAGGTCTAAAATGACTCTGGACTAGTAAACCCTAGAGATAAGTCTACAAATTATTGATCAGTTTGAGTCAAAGTCCATCATAATTATCATCAGTCAAACCCTTGTGGAGAAAATAGTTTCATCAGTAAGCAGACTCATGGTAAAGCAGCAGTACGAATAAACAACCTGAGGTCAAACAGCTGGTATGCCATTGAGGAAACCTTTTGTTGAAACAACCCCCCTTCAGAATTTTACCTGAAATTCATTGAACTATTTATGCTGTTTTTTTTAAGCTGATGAGTAATTCCAAATAGATTGTGATATAGAATTTCTGTAACTGTAGACACTGGAATTTTTTAACATCATCTACAGTTGAGAGACAGGCCAAAAAAAAGAAAAGGGGAGATGGATCATAATTTGGTTTTATAAGAGTTTAGCCTATATAAGGAAGAAGTGTCATGAGAATATCATCATTGCAGCTTACCTAAGAACTAAATATTATAGCACTTGCTTCTGAGAAAATGTCTACTCAGAGCCAGATTCCCTAACTACAGAATGTTAGGGCAGAGCTGTCAGGAAGAAAGCTCAGATTAGGATCACTTCCAAACAATTGCTTTATACTCAGAAAACTATTAATGAATATGTTTTACCATCTTGAAAACAAGAAGAAACCAAAAACAAGAGAGAAAACAGAGYGGACTCCACTTCTAGATAATTGAAATCTTACCTTTTCCTCTCACTAAGATTTATGGAGATAAAAAAAATGATATTTTTCAGTAGTTTTTGTTAAAGTAACACAAACCAAACATCTCCCTATTGTGAGTTGTTAGTTCCAGGGTGCAGGTACCAAGAAACATCTAAGACCAATGAGAAACCTCTTTATTATTGATGGTTGTGTGACTTGACCCTGATAGCATCTTGCCTCCTTTCCCTTTTGTTGTGACAGATAAGCAAAAAAATTTCAGAGTTTGAAAGCAAAGAAAGAGAAGCAGTGAGCAGCAAAATGTTTGATGCTTATTCAAATCTTATCTGAATTGCCCATACCTCCGGAGACCACTCAGTCTCTCAAGATTTACAGTTCTTCCTAATTCCAAGCAGTTCAGAAATACTAGGAAATTTGTTTTTAATCTGTTCATGCTGGCACTTCTGTCTCTGCAGATACTAGCCGAGACCTGCAAATGCAAAGCTGTGCACAAGTACAAAATAGTGACTTGACAGAACTCTATCTTCAAGTTATTTGTGTTTTGAGGACTTATCACTTATTTTGAAGGGCCTCACCTGGCATCCTGTTCCAATCACAGATCTGCCATATGACTTGCCAGAAGTGAAACACTGCTATTCACATCACCTGCTTGTGCATCTTCTCACACCTTACTTCTCTATACCATAAATGAATTTTTCACTGTAGCAGGAAATTATGCACTCCAAAAACTTTAAGCTCTGAAAGTTACACACACAAAAAAGAAGTTTTGCTTAAAATAATGTTCAAGATGAAGAATCATTGTAGTTTTCCTCAGAATAATTCACTCCAGTTTTACCATTTCTGCTATAGAAAAATTGAAAAGCAATTTCAAAGAAGGAAACTGATGCCATTATAAGAGATTCAGGTTGGAATGTTTAATTACAATCCATARTATTATAGGACCAATTTCTGAAAAAACCTAGTCACTATTGAAATCTAAATGTAAATTAATACACTGCTTCTCCTCACTTCTGTTTGTGAAGACGGATTACTCCCTGAAGAACTGCATATTACCTGTCCATGATCATCAGCACCTTTACATCCCATTTCGAGAAGAGAGACTTAGAGTTACATGACCGACATTTTTTTTTAAAACCAAAACCTTTAATTTAAAACAATTAAGATACAGCTCTATGCTCTTCAGCCAGTCTGTTACAAGAATGTGAAACATTAAGCTTAAGAGTTGTAGCACATATTTGCACACAATTAAGCTCTAGGGATCTCCTTATTAAATCATTAAAGCTAGGCCTTTCTCAGCCTTCATCAGCAAGAGCTGTCCATTCAGGAGTTACTGGAAATTTTTAAAGATAAAAAGGATGTTATGTATACCTCTGAAACCCAGATTTTTTTAAACTCTAGTTGGGAGGTTATAAAGTATAAAGGCCTTATATAGTCATTGCATCTGCTAAGATGTTTAAAGATTCCAACTAGGCTGAGACTATAATAGTCATAGTATAAGGCTGATGCCTTACTTAAGCAGGGCTAGATGAAGAATAACTACTAAATATTTGAACTTTTACCACACAATGCAAAGAATAGCATGAGAGCTAAGACTCAGTGCGAGGGAAGATGGAGTTAAAGGTTTCGAGTCAACAGACATTATAAGCCTCAAGGTCACCATGTGAGTTTCAAGTTGAAAGATACACCTGAGCATACACTAAAATTTGTACACTTGGAAGGGGGGGGAAGAGGGATGGACTGGAGACATTAAAAGTGAGCCTATCTCAGAACCAGAGAAGTATGAGAAGCTAATACAATTTTTACAGAAATTTAAGAATCACTGCACACAAAGCCTGTAAGGGACTCGCTGAGAGCCTCAGGCTGGGAGGAGGGGGAGGAGTGAGAGAGAGAACACCAGACAAGTAAAATGAACGAAGCCAAAAAGCCTAGCTATGGCAACAAAGATCTTTTCAGTACATTAGCTCAGCCATCCAGTAATACAGAAAGGGATTAAATGAGCTTAAAAATGTAAAAATATGGTGTTCTTTATTCCATTTAATTTGTGTCTTGCAGGAAGAATACATTTTTGGACAATCTTCTCTTTCCTTTCTTTCTACTTCATTTGATTACAAATAATGTTTTCAGGCAGTAGCTTACAGTTGTTCTTTTAAGAATGATTAAACCACCTTTTCATTCCTGGAAACCATAACACCACAATTGACAGATGAAAAAATACAATTAGTAATGCTGTTCTTAGTTTGATCTATTTTATTTTAACTATCCCATAACAATTTACTGCCTAGCTAAATTATACTACCAATTTAGTCAGCATAATAATGTCCATGAATTATATTTGTTTGGTTGCATTGTATGCATACAAAGCTAAGTCATGTTTGAACATGACTAGGATTAAACATTTCTTCCTCTAGTCTTTCTTATGATGACCCAAGTCAACCATGATAGCAATCCCACCTGAGATTCCTATATCTAGCTCTGCATTGTTTGGTCTATAACATTCTTTAAAGTAGTTGCTTGTTTTCTGTAAGTCTGTATTCAATGGGTAAACATACCTGGTTTGGTAGTGCTTTTCCTATTGCTATTCTGATAAAAAATATTTTATTGTTAAGTATAATCACTCTAAATTATTAAGAAGTATCTTCTTAATAAAACCAGGAAGAGGAGGTTTTGTTGTTTTTTAAACTAACTCATATTTCAATAGTCTGAAAGAGGTGAAAATAACTCTTGCGTGACCCTTGCACAGAGCTAACATGCCTATGCAATCCATCTGTTA
The DNA here is from genome assembly GCF_003343035.1 of Apteryx rowi. Lineage (NCBI taxonomy): Eukaryota > Metazoa > Chordata > Aves > Apterygiformes > Apterygidae > Apteryx > Apteryx rowi. Next base: position 2,495,323 of record NW_020451094.1, on the reverse strand, counting down.
TATATATTTGACTGTGCTTTGTTTTTATCTATGTATGTATATCATACCTGTGTAGAAAGACAGTTTAGCAATCTGAGCCAAGCAACAATTTCTACCAGCCTCTTGAGTAGAAGCAGAATGAAACCTCTAACATGCAGCTTTAACCATGGTTGCTGAATGTACATGAGTCATAATTTATGTATGTTTTTCATGGTATGCGATTTCTTTTTCTTTACATTATCTTTTTACATTATCTTTTCTTTACATTATCGAATTTCCCTCACTTGGAAACCATCCCACCACATTCTGTTCATGTACAGTTCATTAGGATTTGAAGTGATTCTAAGGTACATTGCCCTGTTTTTGAAGTAGTGTTTTAAATTTTGTAATCCCAGACTGAAAGCCTACTAAATCCAGCAAAGTGTTCAATGTCCAGCCCTTAACTGTCTGAACTCCATTTTTTTGCATTGGTCTTTGCGCTGCTACCTAAGAATATCCTGGCTTTCAGGAAGTACAAGACTTGCAATTCTGAAGCTGCAAGCAGAAGGCCCCCACGTCTGAGAGCATTCCAGTTTCTATCAAAGCATCTGGCACAGTTTTATTTAAATGTTAATGATTTTCACATTCAGCATGAACTCTTTGAAGTAATGTTGCATTTGTCTTTGATAAAAAGTAGTTTGATAGAAAATAGCTTAATTAAAAGTTAATTTAATAAGTTTTCAGAGAACTGAAACTCTAATTCTTCAGCACCAAACTTTCCAATCAGGACATATTTTTAATTGGTAGAACTGTTACAGTGGTTTTAGGAAATCATTTTCAATTAATTTGGAAGTGTTTTTCCAGTTAGGAGAATCAATGCCTCTTGCTATTTATCTTCAAGGGAATGTTTTGTTTCTAAACAAATTATATCCCAAAGGATTAAAAGTTGTATTTTAGCAGGCTGTCCAAATGTTTTCTGTTTGAAATAATTGCTGTGAAAACAACTGACACAGTTGCATACAATACAACTTCAACTTCTGTGCAAAGATCCATGAAAGACATTTTGGATATACAATTTCCTTGGGGAAACAAATCCATTGTTTGAATAGAAATTACACTGAGAAATGCAAAAGCTAATGTACTGCAGTCATAATGTTAGTCTGACAGTACCTTACTGTTCATGCCATGTATTTTGTTTATCCTTATCAAAGGCAGACTTGACTGAAAGTAGGCGACACTTCCAGTGTTCCAAATAGACTTCCAGCAGCTGGTCATGTCTGTAAGACAACTCTCCCTGAGGTACACGTAACAGAAGTTAGCACTCCATCCTGGGAGAATATCATACTTGCAGTCAGTTAGCACTTCTGACACTATAGCATAAAGGGTGGTGTTTCTGACAGCAACATATTCCATAAAGCAACACCTAATCTGTTTCTAGAATTATGTGTAGACAGAAGGAACATCCTCTTTGACAGTGACCTAAATGCAGAACTGTCCCAAGTGACTCTTGGCTTGTTTTTTTCCAAATATATTTGTTCAAGAAGCGCACCTATCTTACAAGCTGAAAAGTGCAGGTTTGAAAGACCATCCCATCAGACCCAAATTTCATTTGGGTTCTTGAGCTACATGCAAGTGCTGTGGATCTTTCTGATATCAGATTAGACATTTATGAATTGTCTTTCCACTGAAGGCCATGTACCCTCTTCAAGCATGGCATCATATTTGTTCAGTGTAATCAAGCAGCTTTCTTCTTCCAGTCAATATTTCATCAATGCAAAAGAAAAATATATTTTTAATACAAGCCTCACAGTTTTTTTTTCCCCCTATATGGGTCAAACCCTGCTTCATTCCCACTGATATAAAGGAGTTAAATATGCCTTCTTTCCCCCAGACCAGACACATCAAGATAAAAGCAGATTCATGTAACAAAACTATACCTTTTGTAAGTGTACATTCAGTCTATGTAGTTTCTACTGCCCCCCAGCAGATTTAAAGACTCAGTCACCTGTCCAGTCCTTTCTTAAATTAGATGCTTGCTTATCAGATTCTTTCTGCAGTTTCCCCTCCCAACCTTTTCCTAATTTCACACCAGTCTCTTCTCTGCATTCCCTCAAACCACCACTTACCTAACAGACCTTGACACTCAGGTTATCTCAAACTACAGAGAACTCACGAAGTTTTACTTCCCTAGAGGCTGAACTGTCAGTTTCTAGTTGAAGTGTGTACAGGATAGCACTGTTATGGATTCACATCAGACCTCTATACTTAAGCAGAGTTTAACATCACAGATCTGAACCTTGCGTTGAAACTAGAGAAGGCTCAGTTGCAGTGTTTCATTTTACTTAGTGAACTTTGACAGAGTAACACAAGCTAAAGTAACTTATTCCGCATACAAACTTCAACTCTTCCTATTCCCCAATTTATGATTTGCTCTGTATGTACTGGCAATCAGCAAAGCTCGCATAGGCCAACTTCATCCAGAAAGCACTGTTTAGCATGAACTTCAGTAAAACAATGCTGCTCTTTCATTTTAAAAACCTCTTAAAACTACCATTCTTTGTAATCTAGGTTCCCTGTGAATTTTATTAAACAACTGATATGATTTGGGTGAATTGAGGAGCACAAAATACTGATATGCTAGGGTACAAATTATGCAAATAATTGCATCATTGCACAAGCAATAGGCTGAAGTCTAAATGCAGAAACTCAAGTTTGAAACTCAAGCATTCCTCCAGGGAATAGTAGCTAGTTAATCTGCATAATCTGTATCTGTGCATTACATGCAGATAAATCTTTAATGGATTTTTCAAATCCATGTTTGGACACGAAAAAACATACTGTGAATACGCTGAAGAACAGAATAGCATTAGGACTATTTACTAAAATTCCAAATAAGACTCCAAAACTTTAAGCTGGCCTGAAGCTGGATTTCTGAAGACATCTGAATATAATCTTAGGGATTGAAAGCCACATAATGATCAGAAATGGTCACCCATATCATTGAAAAAAGGCCCTTTGCCTCCCATAAAAAAATGGGTGAGTTTGACTATTTGGATTGTGACAGAAAGTTTGCTTTCTTGCTTAACCATTCCTAGATAAGGCTTTGGCCTTTAAAATGTAGAAAATGGTAATAAAGGACAGAAGAGAGAAGCTTTCAGAATTTAAAAGTAAGCTGCCTCGAAACAACAGTCATTTTATTCCTCTGTGTTGATAACTGCAGCAAAAAAAAAAGCCATTTCACTGTTTCATTACCGGGAAAAATGTGGGTCAGACCTCTTTTGCTGTGAGCTGAGGACTGGTGCAGGAACATATATTGTTCTTGATTTTAAACTATCCAAGGAGACAGTTTGCCATTGGGGCAAAAGTGATAACAACTGAAAAGCCTTTCAGTTCTTGGACTCACTAGATCTGGTCACCTAATCCTTTCTGTTCAGTTGGAGTAAATCCATTTGTTGAAGATAAAATTTCTTAATTAGCATGTCTAAACACTTGAGACCCAGAGTCAGGGTCCTCTGTTTAATCAGCTAGAGCACAAACTTAAATCTGCAACTTCCTTACCCTCTAACCAGCAATATTCTTGGCTATCCTCTGTGCCTTATCCCACTAAGATGACTGTCAAAGATTAATTTTTGTTCTAATAAATATCAGAACACTGAAGTTTCCCATGAAAGGAAGACTTATTTTATAGGCAGCGCTGTTCTTAAACTGCGATTTTTGACTGAAGAATAGACTTCTGCCATCATGCTTTCAGTGAGAACTTGAATGGAAGTGGATGGATCAAGTACTTTCCCAGCTGTCATCCAAGCCAACCAGACAAAAGCCCGTTCCACCTCAGAAATGGTATAGTCATATTAGCACATCATCACGCCTTGCAGAACAAGCTTGAATCTGTCTGTATTGAGCCATACAGAGATGCCTTAAAATGCATTGTAGAATTGCTGCAAAAAAATTAACCATACAGCCTGGAAGCATGCCTACTAGAACCAAATAAGCTAGAAGAAAATTGAAGCTCAGCTCAACTTTTGGAGCACAATGTCATGGAAAGACGTAGAAATCACTGTGTATTCTGCAGCCAAGGAATACTAAAGTCTGCATATAGTCAATTAATTTTGGTGTACTCCTCTCCTCCTAACTCAGTGCAAAGTATTTACTGTATTTACTGCATTTCCTTATTTATTTGATTCTAAAGACAGAATTATCTCATCATAAGACTAGATTAAGGGAATTATGCACTTATTCAGTTACATTACTTGGAAGAAAGTTTAATGGATTAACCTTCCTGTTTGACTGAACATACAAACCCCATTTATACTTTGGGTGTATTGCTTGTGGTCTGTCTACATAACGTTACCTGCATCTTCCACGACACATACACCAAGTGAGCTACCTGTTAGAAATAACCTCAGGAGAAAAGGTACATAAGAAAAGATACTACCTTACATTTTTCTGAGCAACAGAAGCATGTTCTTGATTCTAAATTGCAAGATATTTAACAAGAGTATTTTATACCAAACCATAATTAATGCCAGAAGTTCAAAAAATTTTTTGTGAATTAAATTGTGGAATCAAAGTACAACATGGGACAAGAAAGGTGCACTCACTGTTTAGCATTTAGATGATAGTTATTTTCCCTGTCAGGTTCTTCTGCTCTGTAAATTTGTATCTATAGCCATCTGCATCCATTTATAGATATATTTATAGAAAATAGTAGAAAGAAAATGTATGTATTCCTTTCACACGGAGCTGGGACATCCATTTGTATAAGTATACATAAAAAGAACTATGAATATTTAGCTTGATGGAGTGACCTGCTTCTGGGCTGAAGAACATAGTGTTTACAGTCCATATGGAATGCATAGGCAGGATATGATCTAAAACAATGAACAGGTACCTTTCTAACATGAGCACAGTCTACATACAGCTGCTTAGAGCAATCCAAGCTTTGTTTAGGGAATTTTGATTTAAGGGGGGGGGATTGCTTGTTTTAAGTTAAATGAGGGACATTGTTTAATTAATGCGTGTCTACTAAACACTGTACCAAATACAGTTTTTAAAAGCAGGACCTGCATGTATGTTTCCCTGTTACCATGAGGCTATGTTTTGGTGTATTCAGTGTTTGTGTCTGCACTGAAAAAAGTTCACACTGCTTTTGGCCAACAGACCAGTTAAGGAAATCCCAATCCCTGATACACAGAGCCAAATATAACTGCAAAACTTTCAGAGGGTAGGAGTATCACTGCACTTTTTCCACTCTTAACTGGGCAGAAATGAAAACAAAAAAACACAAAAAAACCCTACACAGTAAGGTATATGTAATAGGAAACATGGCTCCTTTTTCTTCCTTACTATTACATTTCACAGCGAGATGATACAGAGATCCTGTAAGGTATTCAAACTGATCTTGTCATGTGTTAAGCATTTACTGTGCAATGATTATTTACAATGACCTGCCATGATATGTCTGTCTCCCCCTCAAGGAAAGGTAAAAAAAATTGGTGGAATACAAAACACTATGCAGTGATCAATGAAGAACACTCGTAAGATCAGTCATTTATCAGATATTATTCATTATTTAGAACTGGAGAAAAGACGACCATAATCATTCATTAATCATTTATCTAAATATAAAACATTTGCAACAATAATCAACCAAAAATGAGTAACTATTTTCAGCTAATGTCCCCATTCCAGGACTGATTGACAGTGTTGCACTACAGGACTTTCAGTAATGGGTAATCCAGGTGCAGTTAAGTAAGCATTACGTTGCCTCCCATTTAAAAGCTGTGCGGCTTTTCTCATTTGAAAATTGTTATACAAATGCATAAGACGGGTTGTCTAATAGTAGCTTATTGAAATCAGTAGTGTTTCTACTCATAGCAAATATATATGAGATTATAAAAGCTTTTTCAGTAGAAGTATGATACACATTCAAGTGATTTCAAGCACTACATGGTATACAGGCAAAGTCATATTTATATTTCAAGGAAAAAGTGGTACTTTCCCATTCTGTTTTTGTTGTTGTTATTCAAGCTCAGCATGTTTCAGTGAGAACTATAGCCAGGAGAGATTTGATCCTCTTAATGTTCTATGACAGTTGTTAACTTTTAAGATTTCTTCCACATAACTGTACTATTTTGAAAACATATTTTGTATACTTAAACCAATATATTCCCAAACAGCATTCCACAATCACAGTAAAAATACCTAAGTGCAATCCATGCAAGTTAATCCTGCGGTGAATTTCATGCAGTGATCCAGAACCTGCCAAGTTAGAATATAAGGAGCTGTAAGGCAAAATATAAGAATTGTATTTTGTTAGTAGCATGTTAGCAATAATTATTAGATAATTTTATTATTCCTGATGTTAATTTAGGAGGAAGTCATGATTTAACTCATGTATGTTAATCAGTTCAAGTGTGTAATTCCTCCCACTCCATCTTCTTTCTTCTCTTTCACTTCAGCCTAGATTCAGTGTGGCCCTATCCAGCAGAGCACAGAAGGACACATGCAATTTGGGTAAGTGCCATGAATTTCAACTTATGACTTGTACTTAACTGCTTTGCTAAACGGATAGTCAGGTAAGCAAATAGTTAAAAAGATCTTATTCTGAATTTTGGACATTAATTGAAGAAACCTAAATAGCCAATTCATTTATCTGCATAGGAAATTAAGTATAGCTATTTGTAATCACTTCAGCAGCTAGTTCATAGAATGCAGTATTTCATCACTACTCATTCAGCTGGGGTAACCAGCTGTTATTAAAAAGGAACACACATCCTGCTTCAGGTTATGTGACAAGATTCAGTTCCTGCATTGCACACTGGGACTGATGCTAGGTTTGGGAACGCCGCATGTCAGCTGTGCTACGTCAGGAGATAAAGCTCTGGCCTCTATGCATGGTTCAGAATGACTCAGGGCTGTGACCTGAGAAGACAACCAAGTGGTTGGTCTGCTAATTATACCTGTGAAAGTGGTGCAGAAACAGTACAAATACCTACGTGTGGTCAAGAGCTGAGGCTCAGACCTATTTTCAGAAGAGCCGGATAATCAGGTCTACATATCAAAGTGAGGATATACAGTCTAATGAAGGAGTTCCATTACAGAGAATTTGGTACTGTGCTATAGAGAGAATTGCTGGTAAGATACATAACTAGATTAACATATTCCAACTTTGTTTAGGAAACCTACAAGAAAAGATCCTAGTGAAATGCTTGTTTACTAGTTTGTCTACATAAGTAAATGCAATTTTTTCTAATAATTCAGAGTTTGTGTACAACTTGCTAATAGTACTTATTCTGTAAGATGCTAGTTTTATCAAATACCATCTAACATACAGTTTTGCTCCATGATGAGAATACCTAAGAGGAAATCCCAAGGATGTAGCATGTAGAAATTGTATGATAGAGTGGTGCATAACCAGTGTCACACCTGTTTATTCATTTCCTGTTTGCAATGTGTACTTACCCATAAATGTAAATGAATGGAAAGTCAATGCATCTTAATGGACATGGTGGCTCATTTATGGCTTACTTGGATTTGCTAGTTCTGTGATTTTTATTTCCATCTGTTTATATTTGGAAGACCAACTCAATCAGCACACTGAGAGGAAGTATTGATCTTTTGGGGAGATTACTTTCCAGTGGGTTGAATAACTTCAGAAGAGAAAAAAATAACAGTAAATCTTAATGTGTTTTCTAGAGTCTTTCAAACCTGATCAACCTGTAACTTAAGTACACAAGGAATTCTATTTAATCTTCAGTGCTAGATGTTATTTAATTATATGGCGCTTTATTCTAATTGACTGCCCCCCCCCCCTTTTTTTTTTTAAATCCACAGAGTGTCTTCCTAAGCACTGAAGACACTCGGTAGCTATAAAAACAATGGGGGAACTGAGACCTGTTGGGGTTTGCTCTCAGGGTTACCACTGGTGACTATTTTTAAATTGTTATTTTTCCTGAGCAAATCTAAAGTTAATAGAAGTGTGGTGATCACTGAAGATTAATATTACAGAAGTGATTTCACTACTGATAGAGCTGCATTATTTATGGAAAAAAATATTAATTTTGAAACTTTCTGTTCTGACAACTACTGTACTTGTCAATTTGGAAATTTAACCAGCTTCGTTTGATTGCAACAAACCTCTAAAACCAATGTTGCAATACTAGGAAAATTTATCTGTGAGATATTTTGTTTCTCCATAGAAAGTTATTATTATTAATTTCAGAGAAATCAAGTTGTGCTTATTTAACCACCCAATATAATACCCATTCAGCTAAACACATTATTTACTCAGAGCATTGTATTTTCTTATGATACTTCCACAGGTTAAATTTTACATAAAGCACATTAAAATTCCAGCACTCTAGGGTCGGAATGTGTCAAAGGCAAAGGTCTTTTTTTGCTCAGTGTAACATGAGAAGGGAATATGCAGCACACAGGATTACCTACAGAGTTCAGAGGAGAATGTAATCATCAATGCTAATCTAAGTCACAAATATGTCAGAATAATTACTGAAATTATAGAATTATTCAAGAACTTCAGCTGAAGGTCCTAAGTTTTTAGGTTTTACTCAAATTGAAAAGAATCCCTTCCCAGATAAATTGAATTTTGACCTTATATCAGTATTGAGGTATGCTGCAGGAAAATAAACAATTTATCTGAGAAATGGAAGTCTAGATGAGATATGCAAGTATCTAAATTGATGACAGACATAACTTGTAACTAGAATATCATGCATTCTTAATAAACTTTGCTTTAATAAAGCTGTGTCAGTCTAAAGCAGTTCTAACACTAAATCTGTACACATCAAAAACATTCCATATTTTCATAAAGGAGAAAAATCAATAGAGTTTTCCAAGAATAGTAGTCTTAATTACAAATTCTTTCCTACATAGCAGAAAATGAGAATCTTGACACTAACTTTGGCAACAGGACAGTCAAATGGACTTCGATTAAGGAGTCATTCCTATGTTCCTACATTGTGGTTTGCTGTTAGGGTTGCAATCCAAAAGATATATAGCAACAATATAAAAAAACAGATGAACATGAAATTGAAAAATATAACAATCACAGATATCAGGATTGCAATATTAAAAAAAGAGCGCAGCATCTCACATGGGATGTCTGGCTGCGAAGTGYTGCACTAATACAAGCAGTAACAATAAGAAAGTGAATTAGCTTCATTAAAAGTATACCTGGATTTCACACTGCTGATCTTTCCTTTGCTGAAAAACACATTTTACACAATCCCAACATTTGTTATCATGTGGATCTCTCAGATAGATACATATATGTTAAAAAACTAAAAATGCATCACGATTTTTAGCAATAGACAGACTTGGATTTAACTTGCAATAGATTATGCTTATAGATTTCAAGCATCCTATTGCTTAATCTTAGACCTTTAAACRTCAGGCTGATGTTAACAGAACATTTTATAAATCAAACTCTTTTAGCAGAGGGCTCCCTTCTTATATGCTTATAATTCAATTGTAAAGAATATTTCTCTGAAAAAGTACAGTGCGATAGCAAACATTCTTCTTTTTTCTGACTCTAAGGAGTCATTCAGCTCAACAAAATCCCTCAACTCTACATTAGCATCCTATGGAGATTTCAATAATAGGTTGTCAACATTTTCAGTTTCAACAATTACCCAAGAGATGACTTCTCAATGAATTAACCAGGCTGGTAATTTACTGGAATTGTCTCAATGTTCCTATGTTTAGCACTTCCTTCAAATCAACAGCTTCTCCCCTACCTCCTTGTGACAAGTGTTAATTAAATTGTATTTAGATTTTATTTTATTTAACTTTATCACGCTTGAGGAGATCTTGTTTTACTAAGCCCATTTTCAGTATGAAATTGCCTTTTTTGGGTGTCTTCATTATTTTTGTGTGAAAACTACAAGATACATTGCAGAATAACCAAGCACAATATGTCCCCTTTATTACCATTTATATGACTTCTATAATACAGTGAAACTGAGTCTTCATTGAGCTCAAAGCTATATTTGTGCAAGTATGTCACCATAGTATAAGGTAATACATTTATGCAAGAACTTTAGGTAACCTTTATGCAGGCATAGTCAGCTAAAATTAAAATATGAGGATCTTGCATCAAGAATATCAGGTTCATTCCCTTTCTGGAGTAGCTGCCCCTTTTTAAAAGGATGCACATACTATTTCAGCCACAAGCTGAAGATCATGCCGGATCGCTCTGTGAAATGTGATGACCTACCTTATTCAGAATACCAGAATAGAAGAGAATGTTCTGTTCTAAATGACCTTTTGATTAGGTAGCACTGCCAGGGTATATTTAAAGAACTGAATAAATTCCCCAAACTAAGTAAATAATAATATAACCATGCTCTCAGATACTTAAGAACATTTGAGATYTTATATTCTGTGAATTGAAAACATCAGGATTTCTACAAGTTACTTCCTTTATTTCCTAAATAACTAACATCCCCATAAAACAGGGGTGAAACCATAAAATGGGGATGGTATTAAAAAACACTCCCGTTCTGTGTTATCTTAAAATTTGACACAGTTGAAAAGGGCACAGAAACTTAAAGTGATTAAGACAATAAAAATATCAGGATCCCAAACCATGTTCTTTGTTGAAGCTGTGGCTGACAAACTTCAGAACAGACCAATATTTAGGGCACAATACTGATCTCAGGTTCAGGTTGTTTTTTTTTTTGCATACCTTGCCTGTGTACCTTTCATCACTGAACTGAAGAGGCACACTGGGTTGTACCAGAACACCTCTCCTTGACTTTAAAAATTTTGGGTTTGAGATTACAAGGGTAAGGGCTGTTACGTGTGTATTCCTAGCCCACAAAAATCCAGATCTTGTCTGCTGTTCATAGGTATTTGAGATTTGTACCTAGCACAATGAAATACCTCCTACAGCAAAAATAATTCAAATAGTAATTTGAATTCCAGTAATTGTAAATGGCATCCAAATTACTATCTCTGTTAAATGTTGTAATGCATATTCACACTCAAGAAGCAAGTCTGACATTAATATATGTCATTCACCGCATCTTGTTAAACAGAAGAATTAAAAGTAGGAAAAGAGTGCTTCTAATGCAACAGAATTAATACTCACGCATACCTGCGCAGAACAGTTTGACTTTTGGCATATAATGGCATGCACAAAATGCAAGGGCCCCAGGTTTTGGGAAGATTCTTTACTGCACCTATTATAGGAAGTGTCACAACAAGTGACATCCGACAGCTGCTCTTCAATCTTAAAGTAGGTTTTAGTCAGTCACCACTCCTACAGTGCTTTCAGATCAGCATTGACACAGATCTTGCACGTCCCACAAAATCAGATGAAAACGCTTAATTTAAAGATGCGATTTCTGCCAAAATCTGCTTCTATTGTTGGATCAATTCAAATCCTTTTACATGTATTAAACAGATTAGCACATAGCACCAATATTTTTGCTTAAGTAAAACTTCTGTAGTAGAAAAGTAGAAAAACCTGAGCAGGTGGCTGCTTTTTGCTGCCTAGGATGTTATTCTCTTTTTTTCTTGCCATTAGCCAATATTGCCTACCAGATGTGCTCCTTATCTTGCTTTAATTAAAAAAAATTAAAATATAATCTATACCAAACTGGGTTTTAATGTGCTTACACAAAGGAATGGACTTGTGCACAATTTTAGTGTTATTACTGTACATTTCCATTATAAACATCAGTTGAGTTTCTTTTAGCAATAATATAGCTAGTAGAGAAAATACAAATATTATTGTTAGTGAAATGAAAATGTCTTATTTACAAGGTGGCAAACATAACTGAATCATCCATTGAGAACTGAAAGTTCTAAAACCTCTAACCTGGGAAGCAGAAATTGTTCTCAGATTTAAATGTTCTGTATTTTTCTTTTTTATACATGCATACATATAAAAACATTGTGCTAATTCAAGGCTCCTACAAAGAGCTTGCAGTGTTCTTATAAATCTTGATAAGTCTACTAGGTGCCTCCATACAAAAAAATCTATCATACTGAGCTACTTAAAATACATTATAGGTGTTTCATATATTTTCTTAGCATGACATTTAAGTGTCTCTTAGGCCAAAAAAATCGCTTTGTCAAAATGACAGCTTGATGATGCATAAAAACATTTACTCTTTCACTACAATGTCATATTGGCTGACTCTGCCATTAAAATAATTGTTACTCTCAACAATGCATAGTCAGCTTCAGCTGTGAAAATCTCAGATTTTCTGCTCCACCATCGCATACTGATGCTGATAAAAACAAAAGCAAAACAAAAGCAAGGTTTGTTAGGCAGTCAGTTGTAAAAGAATTAGGAGGTTGGCCAGCTAATACAAATGTGAAGTTAAAAATGTCATTTTTCCACACTATCACATGAGTTCTTAATGTAAAAGAATAAACTGGTCTTTATTACATAGTGACCTAACACAAATGTGACATACACTTGTCTCAACTTTGTATGATCTGGTGTCAGGGTATCCCCTGCCTCCTAGAGGTTTGGCTACCTGGGATCTTTTACTTCATACCTTCTTGATCCTGACCCACAGACTGGCTTCCAGGCTTAGCCTCAGAGCCATGTCATCAGCATAGGTTTGTCTGGCAATCCCCGGACCCTTGGCTGTACCCGGCTGCCCTCCCCAGACCTGCTGTGTTCACCTTGCTCAGGTACTGTCCTTATCAGCGAGGGCACTGCCCTGTCCGCGTTACTGAGTCTCAGCTCATAGTTCACCTTCCCTTACAGAGTCTGGCAGCCCTCGCTGCTCCCAAAGGATTGTCCCTACAGACAATCTAGTATAAAAAAGATAGATGAAATTGGCAGATAATACTGGAAAAAGGCAACATAACAAGGCTGAGCATCTTCCTCACCACAGTACCATCCTGTTCTGAGATGCCCCTTAAACTTTGCTTTACAAAGGGATGATCTCTGACTCACTTTGAAAAGTTCCAAACTTTAGTAGAAGTTCCAAAAGCCAGTTTAAATACTGTATTACACTTACAAAGTGTAACTACATTTAAGAAATCAAATATTTGTGGGAAACACTTCTTATTGTAGGTCAGAATGTAATGCGAAATGGGAYAAGCCTTCCCCCAAGATACCTGTGAATGTTAGAGGGGCCTACACCACAAGCAAACTTATACATTGGAAGTGTAGCCCCCCCCACCCCGTTTCGTACATGGGTTTACTTGCATTGTCTGAACATACCTTAACCACCAGATGGAAATACCTCCAAAAACTGAGGAGGAGAATGCTGTAGTTCAAAGTAGGCTGGAGTCCAAAACACAAGGATTCAAATGTATAAAGTCAGTCAATTTTTCTGTGCATTAGTTTTGTTTTTGAAATACTCATTATTTAGACTTCTGTGCTCTGAGATATGGCCTGTGCTTTATATATTTGCATCTTAATATAAAGGGGCCACAAMAATAACAGAAATTCAAAGTGTCAGTTGTACTTAAAATGAACATGAAGACTGATTAGCACATTGTCAAACTAGAAATATAGGGTGAATAAGTGTTGCAACAGTGAGATAGATGCACCTTTCTAGTTGCTTTTCTGATTTTTATTTTTATTGTAATTTAAAGAGATCATATATCTGGAAGTAATATTCCTTTCATGTACTGTCAGAGTTTCCAAAATTCTCTGAAGGTTTCAGAACCATCAGCTGTGCTCATTTTCATGTTTATTGGGATATATATTGGACCACAGCTTAAGACAACAGTCCTGATAATCCACACTGCATATCATGTCACTGTAAAAATTAGCAAAGAATCACGTCTTGAACAGGACTGTATTTTGTTATGTTGGTTTCTGTAAGTCAATATCAGAAGTCAAATTTATATATACCAGCTATTCTTCTGATGTTGTGGCCTGCTGAAGCTATATCTAGCAAACCTTATAAGCGACCCAAATGCTCATGTTCAATTTGCATGCTTAGGTTTAAACCTATCGACAACTATTTAATCCTTTCTCTCTACTTGTAGTAGAATAAAAATTAAACATTTATCTGCTCCTGGCATGAGAAAAAGCAACCCTCTGACTATTATATTTGCTATTATAAAGTCATTAAGGGTAACTGAGAAATCAAGGAACTAAATGTCCTGATAAACTTAAGTGCTTAATGAAAGAATTTTACATTTTTATCCACATATCACCATAAATTCTTGAAAACACAATATAAAAATAATTCAAGAGAATTCTGTGTCAGGAACTGAGTGTTATGCTATGACAAGTCCAGTCCAGATTTGTCTCATCCTTTCTAGGACATCTGGAAAATCACTTTATTTCTTATTTGTATCTAAAATTTGAAGAATTTTGAAGAAAGCTTATTTCATTTTTTATTAGAGTACATCAGCTAGCACTGGACATCGTACTGCATAGAAACAAGCTCTGTCCAAAGCAGCTTGCATTTAATCATAGGAAACAATTTATTTCATTCTCATTTTTCAGATGGAGGCATGAGGCCAAAAGATAGTAAGACCCTAAGCAAAAAACTTCCAAAGACCTTAACTGAATCATGCCTCTCAGTTTAGGTCACTAACCTGACTATCACTGTTCATTCTTGCCTGTTTTTTCCTTAGAGCTAACTATAGGCTTTTTTTTTTTTTTTAAGCAGAATAAACAGAAAAACAAGCTGAAGAAAACACTAAAAAACGAATTCAGTTTTCATAACAATATTAACTCACAGTGAAACTATCTTGCCTACTATACTTTATTGTAATTCATAATTACCAGTATAAGTCTGTTTTCTGTAACTGCACTGTGATAAAAACTGTACTGCAATTAAGAACATCATTTCAATATTACATACAAAATCATCAGTTCTAATCCTTGTCTAGCTGCCTGGTAAATAAAAGCTGTTAGTATTCATACTGAATGATAACTTATTACGTAGCCTAAACAACTTATTGTAATGAATGTTTCAATATGTGTGTGATACTGATTTTTCAATAGTATTATTCAAATTTATTGTAGTCAATATAACCTTAATTCATTATATTGCATTATTATAATGTAACTGCTTTCCATATATTTGGTATACATCTTCTTGATCATAGAGTAAATTCAGTGGCTTTCCAATTCCCACGGTGCATGGCATTCAGCTCAGGCACTAAAACAAGGGCTAACGCAGTGTTCTGGAGAGTGCAGGTGTCAATGAATGGTGCATGGGAGAAGAACAGAAACAAGGTAAAATTGTAATTCCATGGCTCAGGAGAGTACAGAGGTGTTTTTCTCCCTACTGCTTTGTCCTTTTTCCACAGTAGAGAAAGGGAGATGGTTTAGGCCCAAGCACAGCTTTTCTTCACTGTGAGATTATGATGGCATATTACRAAGTATTTCACAGAAAATATTTCACAATAGCTGACCTTTAAGTGTCAGATACTTGAAAGAAACCTCCCATCTTATCAATTGTCGGAAGTCTGATGACATGACTTACTCTGGACTGAAACTAAATGATACAGTTTAGGGCCTGGATAATCAGACTCATCCCTGGTGAGGTATYTGAACTTTATCTTATAGTATGCCATGTCATACAATTTTGTAGCTAAAACTGTACTTCCCACCATTACCTCCTCTGCTGATAAAGGTGAACAGAATTGCACAGACTTGCACCAGCTAATGGCTTGCTCCAGATAATTTACTAGACCAGATGCTATATTATTTTGTAAACAAACAGTATTCTGATTCTAGCAAGTTTGCTATAGTAAACAGAGGAAAATTGATAGTTCTGTAAACAAAATACTGGGCTTTTGTATGTGACATACAACTACTTAATAGAATCACACCTACATAAGTTACCTTTGGAAAGTCCTTAAGGTCTAGATTAATACCCTGAAATTGATTTACATTTAGCTGCACTATCAGCTAGATTAGGGCCACAATACTCTGACAACCCATGGCAAAGACTATATGGTTTACTCAAACATCCTGAGATAACCTACACAGTGAAATCAAATTATGGTTGCTGGGAAAGCTGCAGGCTTCATTCTAGTCTGAATTACAGTGGGATAAGATAGAAGTAACTTAACTGCTTCACTTATGCCAGTGAAGTATAATTGCAAGATCTAAGTGCCCTYCATTACAGTATACTTTAAACCCTGTTACTGATATTTTATGTCCTTGTATAGTCTTGCATTGTATTAAACTGATTAAAGGACCAAATTCTTCTGGTTTTGAGCTCCTTCCTTCATCAGCAAGGAGTTTTTCCATAAAAATAAGGGCAGCAGAATCTGTAACACATTACACTCCTGTGAAATCCCAGCTATCACAGACTAACACTTTGCAGTTTCTAAGTAAACACATTACAGGATATTAAACTAAGCATAATTTTGGTCAACACTTTGCCATATAACCAGTTTTTGCTTATTCCTTTCTCATCTGAGGTGTGGTCTATTGTGTAGTTGTCACAGATGAGGACTGACAAATCAGTACAATCCAGTAACTGCTTTAGGGACAGAATCCTCTGAGGAGTGTAAATTCACACAACCTTTGAATTTTTCATTTGTTTGAGTTAGTTAAAAAACAAATTACATACTGGAATGACTAATATACTGTGCATGATCAAAGCAATCCCAAAGTGCTCAGGAGAAAAAGCATTAGACAAGGAAAAAAAACATTGCCAGTCAGTGGGAGCCTGTAGAACATTTACGTATGCCTGAACTTTAGAAATGCTTACTTGAAGTTTAGTACATTTCTACTTCCTTTAATGGATCCAGAGTATGAGGATAATTTCTAAACCTAATTTCATATAACGTGCTCATCATCGCAATATCACAGTCCTAATGATACCATTGCATTATGCCAGAGCAAACATATTAGAGGAACAATTTAATGCATCCTCCTCTGTTGCATGCAGTACATTACTATACTCTGGACTGTTAATATTATTGTATACTTTTGGTCAGATGGTATCTACTGCAAATGACATTCATCCAAAATCAATAACTAAAGTCATCTGATCTATCCACACATTTATCTGAAGTGGGAAAATACAAGAATTACTATTTTCAGGTTAAAAATAGTGGCAGAAGTTCACTTAAGGAGACTTGCATAGAAACTTGAGTGTATTTCTTGATCACATCAAGTATATTTATCTGTTATACTAGTTCAACCAAACATATGAGCATGACCACCATATTTATTTCAGGCAACAAACTTTTAAAAGGCTAGTGGATATGATTACCAAAGCTGCAGTCAAATAATTATTTACAGTAAAGAAAGATAATAATGTTCACCCTATTATTTATGAACAGCTATTATCAGAGACTGTTTTTCTTTATAATATTAGAATGATCAACATTCAATCAGGAATTTATCACATTTAATTGCTAACTAGAGCCAGGGCTTGGTGGATAGAAAGGGCACCAACGATACTGTCAGAAGAGACCTGGAAAGTATCAAGCACGACTACATGCCTCTGGGGGCAATGGTCAAAGGAATGGGGGCCCAGGTGTTCTCTTCAATCCTGCTGACGAAGAAGAACAGCTTGAGAAGGAGTGGACAGATCCTGCAGGCCAACAATTGGTTGCACAGCTGGTGTCAGCAACAGGGTTTTGGTTTCTAGAACCATGGGACCCTCTATTGAGGATCAGTGACTACTTTTAAGAGATGGGATCCACCTGACCAAGTGGAGCAAAAGCCTCTTTTCCAACATGCTGGCCAACCTAGTAAGAACAGCTTTAAACTAGGAACAACAGGGAAGGGAAAGAATGACAAACAATCAAGTGAGGAAGTGGTGAACCAGGTTGGCAAGCAAAGGATTCAGGATGATGTGAGCAGAGGACCTCAATCAACAGGACAGGGCTGAAGCAGGGCGACGCCACATGTATGCACATAAATAAGGAAGTGCCTATGAGACAGCATTATGGGGAAAGCTCTCCTACTTCCTCTTCCTCTGGGAAAACAGCTTGACTGGGGGCCTTTCTGAAGTGCCTGTACACTCATGCACAGGGAACAAATAGGAGGAATTAGAAGTCTGTGTGAAGTTACAGGGCTATGATCCTTTTTATGGGCCTTTTTCCCCACCTCCAACTATGTAAAATGAAGTCATTTTCATAAATGAAAACAGAATTTTTGGTAATTATGCAGTCATAAGAACTATACTTGTAAGACCACTACCACTTGACAGGAATAAAAAAATTGTTAGAATTAATGCTCCCATTTCAATGGACATTTGTATTGATTTAAAAGCTGAAGACACCTCTATTTACAGTTATGGATGCTTTCATTTTTGTCTGGCTCTTCTCCTTTGTTTTGTTTTACCTTCCTAATACAGGGCACAGTTATGTCATGCATTTGGCAAGAGATAAGAAACTAAAGCAGAAAGGATGACATTTCGCATCCAATACTTTTTTTTGGAATGGAGAAGATTAATTTTCCCTTTTTAGGAACAAATCTGACTAGATTTTACAGTTTACACGCACTGATAACTCCCTTAGATTTTAGTGGGCTTTCTATATAGAGAGTAAAAGTAATAGAGGGAAAAGTGTTAATGTAGAAGAAGAATAAAAACAGAAGTAATAATGGAATAAAACACTGTTGTAAAAAAAAAAAGTAAAGTTGCAAGGACTTCACAATCAGGTTGTGGAACAAGGAAAAATGATTGATTTATGGTCTAATGCTTAAGCTGAGTCATTTACAGGTATACAACTTGGATGTAAATAACAGGGAGAATTGTGTGGGAAGCTGGAGTTTAAATATCAGGTCAGGAGATTTAGAGAGATCTTAATTTGTGATTAAAGATAATGTTAGGTAACATGGGGTCTGCGAACTGCTGAAGAGGGTAATAAGTGATTATCCAGATGGTACATCACAGGAGGTATGGAAATTTAGGGCAACTGTAAATCTTTTAAGGTATACCATTACAGTAGACTGACACACTCCAGCTGAACATGAAAGGGACAAGAGTTACATTGTTAATATTGAATATATGTAAATGGTACTTCAAACATGAGATGCAACTGGAAGCATGAAAAGCCAATGCAAAGGAAAAGGGAGCTATGACATCAGAGGAAAGGCTTAATCTAATAATCTTGTTTTGTTTGCTTGAACAGCTGCTGAACAGTACTTTCCAAGGGCTGCTGAAAACAAGATTATAAAAGTAGAAAAATCTCACATATGATGCTAGGTAAGTGAAAATAGATATAGAAGACTCATTAATGAAATTCCAAGATTTAGAAAAACATCCAAGCTTTCATGGGATTAACTAACTCCTCCATATCGCAACTTCTTGAAGTTATCCAACATGAGGCTTCAAATCACATGTAGGAAAATTATTGTTTTTATTACAAAGCAATTTCATGCTTGCAAGTTTACTACAGAATGGATTTTTAATTTATTTTATTATTATTATTATTTTTTAAACTCATTTAAGTCTTTACCTGCCTCAGGGCTAAGTATTTTATTTTCACTGATGGGACCTGAAGTTCCTAATGTACTAAGAACTAGGATGTTTGCACTCCATATTGTTCCAGGCCTCTTTGGTGTTCTCCAGCCAACTGTGCTGTGGCACATCCTTTAAATGTCTCTGTGAAGGAGACATATCAGTCTTTGATAGTGTCTGGAGACACACAATATGTTGTATAATTGCCCTTAACCAAACATTAGCATTAGATGGAGAAGGAACTCTGAGATAAAAGAACGAGTCCAATAAAGAAAGATTTTGGAAACCAAACACTGGACTTAAGGAACATATGCACAATCAGAGCAATCTGGTCAAGACCACTTTAAAGATCTGAATACCCAGAATGTCTGTATTGCAGATATGACATTTCTTTAATATTCATTAAGCAGAAGAAAATTTCACATAAAAGGTATTAATACTAACACTGCTGCTGTGAGCTCTCATGCAAATCATGATACTGATTTCCCCACTTTATAATCAAAATAAACAGCATAGATAAACAAGACAATCCCTTTCAAGGCCACCCTGATCTTTCAGTCCTGACAGTCTCTGGGGTTCCGAAGAATTGGTGGTTTGCTCTGCTCTTTCAAGCCTTGATTTCTGCTCAAAGCGTAACATGAGAACTACTTCATTATTGAGATTACTCTGACATTCCATTTTCATCTATAGAAATAGGTAAGTTTAAGTACCTGAGCAACTTATGATAGATTTTGAAAGATGCTTAAGTACCTCAATCTTAATGAAATTAACATATTTTAAAAGATTTAAGTTTAAATACTTTGAAAATATAGCTAAATTGTCAAATTGTCATAGACACATATGAACATGCAATCCATGAATGTTCAGTGAGAATTAGCTCCAGAATATTTAAGGACATCTGTACACCTACCAAGCAAAATGCATTGGAGAGTACAGACACAAAGCCAGTTCTACAGAAAACCAACTCAGATATCAAAAACATAAAAGCCATTTAGCATAGAACTTCAGGAAATCTAACAGAAAAAAAATCTCATCATTAGCCAGTTTAGTTCAACTAAGTACACTTCTTCCAGGACCTAACCTAGAGTTGTGTACAGGACACATGCTTAAGTTCTCTGAAACTTAGGTAGAAATAAAACTTGCACCCATGCGGTCATGTTTTAGAGTTACAAATAACAAATCAGACAGTTAAATTGTTATATTTTCATATAAGAGAGCTGTTCTGTTTTATTCTTGCTAAGAACTTGAAAATGAAGATTATTTTGTCATAATCCTATACTACATACTTCACCTTTTGTCAGTGTATTTTTATTTAGCAAGGAACATACCTTTTTCCTACCACCTAGTCCTTGCACTGTAAACCCTGCAACTCATACATAACAGGGAATATACCCAGTGAAAAAAGCAGGTAGCGAATATTTTCATATTTTCCCTAAATTCTTCCATTGCCATATTGTATGATTTAAACTGAAGTCATTATTCCTGAGGCTCAAAGCAATTGTGTTTATTCCTGCTCACCTTATATG
Source organism: Apteryx rowi (assembly GCF_003343035.1). Classification (NCBI taxonomy): domain Eukaryota; kingdom Metazoa; phylum Chordata; class Aves; order Apterygiformes; family Apterygidae; genus Apteryx; species Apteryx rowi. Next base: position 2,474,454 of record NW_020451094.1, on the reverse strand, counting down.
ATGAAAATATCAAAGCTTAGGGCTTATAGCTGCAAAGCAAGCATAGTATATTTGTCACATATCTTAATGATACTTAACCATTCATTTTATGGAAAACCACATTAACTGTGATTTGTTACAAAATGCACCTTCCTTTTTAAAAATATAAGCCAAAACTCTGCATGTGGAACATCTGAAGTTAGAATGAATATGAAAGACAGATGGCAGACTGTTTCCCTGAAGATAGGTTTACATTATCATTTGTGTCTTCTCATAGAGTCAGTATTTTATTTGAAATACTGCTGTTTTTCCAAAGTACATCCCRTGCCTGTTCATATTTTTATGAATGTCCTTTATTAGCTCTTAAACTGCATTCCACTGTGGATCTGCTTTTGGGACTTATCTTTTTTCATTATCTAATTTGCCCCAGACTCTGACCCCCAGGTTATTGGCAGGAAACCAATTGCCCTTTATCTCTTTTATTACTAATTGCATAGTTAGAACTGAAGGAAGAAAAAGTCATTGTGAAATGAAATTACACAAAGGTCAACYGTAATGACGGCTTTTATCTTCTAATGGTATTTGTTTCAAGTTAACTTTGATTAAACCAGATACTAAGAAGGTGATCTCTGAAGACACTAGCAGACTTTTTCAGTGTTTGCAGACCCAGATAATTTCATATGGCCCCTATTGTTGACACTATTCACTTTTGCAGTGTTGAGAGTAACACTGGATATCCTGCTATCTTTTCTTTTATCTTCAATTATCCATTTAAGGAGAGAACTCCTAATTAAAAGTTATCATAGATTAATCATTTTTCTGTTATTGAAAAAATCTGAATAATCTGCTCCAGAAGTAGAATAATATCCCACAATACCAGCAATGAGCATGACTAGTAGTTATAGCAAACAGTTCACAAATAATAGAGGGAAAAAGACATTTATTAAAAATTATTCTTAAAATAACTGAATACTTCAAAAGAAATTGAAAAGTAAGGCTTATATATGTAAAATTTACCAATAGAAAAGAGGAATAACTCTTAATGAGTATTGACGGCTATAAGGTGTTCAATGAGCTTAAATTAATGGCATTTAAGTTCATCATCTGTATTTTTTTGTATCTGTTAAGTGGTCAGTTTTGTTACTGAAAAATTACCTAAAATTACTTCCCACTCTTTTCTTAGAATGTACATTTTTTTCCCCTTTAAAAACATTTGCTAATGTAAGCACATATATGATAACAATGACCTGTTGGAAACAACTGAAATCTGTTGMTTCCAGTCTGTTCCTTAATGCATGCCCATAACGTACTGTATGCCCATAACATACTATTGGACAGAGAAATGCTACAAGGAAAGCTTCAATATCTTCATACCACAGATAGTATATTTGCTCTTGCTATATTGTACCTTTAGAGCTGTAATCCACATCTTAAAAATCCAGATTCTAGATAAAAATTTTACAGTAATAAAAGAAAGTGTTCTGCTAGGCACAACAGCATGTTTCTAAAATGCTTTAAGGGTAACTTAATTGTTAAATGTAAACGAAAACTCATTGTTAAATGTAAATGCGAACAGACTTCATAGTTAGACAGAAAATGATATTCTCAGTCTATGAAATTGAATTTCCCACTGACTTCAGTATAAGCTTTGCATATATAGTAAAACAGCATTTAACCATGAGTTTATTTCTTTCAGCATTGTCTGTCAAGGGGGAATCTATGGGTGAGGTGGTACAAGGACAGAACYACACCATTCTGACAAAAATCTAAGATTTTTTACTAAGCAGGATTAGTATATCAAGTTGTAGCAATCTCTTGTTTATCACACACAGAGTACAGAACACACTTTGACCAGTCAAGGCCTCCAGTCTTGTTGTGGCTGGTACCATGGACTCAGGGGAACAGGACACTCACTCCAGGTGATTGAGGTGTCCAAGTCCTGGCTGGCAGCCTGGCTTTTATGCCCAGCAGTTCCACCCTAGGTGCAACCTTTGCTCTATTGAATATTCATGGACATCTTTCCCCCAAAGTGCTACTGTTTTCACTGTTTATTGCTTTCTAATTTAGATGGTTGGCATAAGCCACTGATGGCCTTATTGGTCATATCACCCCAGGCCAATCTCTGGCCTTCTTCATATCTAAAGTCAATTAGCAGTTGTTACCTGAACCACTATCAACTTCTGGTCTCCTGCCACAAGCGTGTTAAACATGTAAAGTTGCTTCTTTCCCACACATACCTAAACCATTAAGAGGAGGGCATATATGGTCCAGAGCTTTTGGGTAAGCCTCSCCCTTAACAGTTACCTATGCTTGTTTGTTTTTAGAGCACATACCAGAATCATCTAATGAGCTAGAGCTAGGCAGATGTAATTTGTTTGAGCTATACTTTTGGGCAGTCTTCACCCCATGGCAGTCTTGCATTTGGAATCCAGTACATATGCAGGAGAAGTTTTTGACAAAGAATGATTTGCCAAAATCAAAACTCTTTATGAGAATGTTTAGTTTTTATTAGCTCTCTATTAAAATTACAAAAAATATTGTTTTAATAGTTATAAATTGAAAAGCTTTTTATAGTTTTTAAAGTTATCTCAAATATTTGAATATCTGAACTATTTATCACTATTGTGATATCAACCCTTTTGTCCTAACTACGGAAGGAGGAAAAGGAGACAAACATTGACAATTTTCCTGAGATAAGTCTGTTTCTTCCCAATTCTAATCTCCAGTTGGAGACGTCACTTGGAAATGAAAAATTGGCAGTGCAAGCAGTGCAATTAACTCAAATTCAAACACTTAGTGGTTGCCTTCCTTATTCTGCAGCTAAAACTGTAGATGCAATTAATTATAAATATGCACAGCACAATGCATAGGCAACTCTAGTGGTAACACTTCTATATCACTAAGAAATTAAAAAACAATCTCCTCTTTGGGACCCCCCTGTAAGCACTACTACCCTATATTGGTGGTGGAGCTATCCAAATAGTTTCCCCAGCCTAAGGGAGCTAAGGAGCTACTGATAACTTTAGCCTAAAAGTGTCTCCTCAAACTAAAGATGACAAGCAATAGCTACTGAAAAGATTATGACAAATGCTTAGCATGAAAAACAATCCATGATTCTATGGCAGGAAACACCCCAGTTATACTGGAAGACAGCTGTGACAATTGCATCCTGGCACTGCCTCTGAAACTGCCTTTGACTTTTCAGTTTTGGAGTGTGGCTAAACGTCAGGTACATGCTACCATATTTCAAGCTAGTCTCTGTGGATCTGAGTATTGCTGAGGACAATGTCGCATTAAAATAGGACAAAGGGCCAAATTAAAAAAAGGAAAACCTAGGTTTTGAAGCAGGGAGAACATTATTCTCCCAGAGGCTTTTTTTTTTTTTTTTTAAATCAGAACTGTAGTACTACAAGGCAGTGCAAGGACACCAGTACTAGTGAAGGAAACCAAGATACTCAGTGCCTTTTTGAAGTATTTGAAGGCTCATATTAGAATCTGCCATTTTAAAATGGTAGTGAAGGCCAGAACTGTGAATGCTGGAAGGGGAAAAGCAGATTTTACAGCTAGTAAGTGCTATTCACTGCTATAGAGATCTGTAATTGATTATGACATACTACTACCTTTTCCTTTAACATAAGAAAGCCTTATGACAGGGTATATATAAAACAAGAGAAAAATATTTTCATATAGTAGTGCATGAGTATGACTATTTTACCTACTCATGGATGAACTATAGGAACAAGAGAACTAGCAAGCAGGGCTAAAAGTAGAGCTATGAGAAAACAGTTTATACAGTGGTTTCACAGTTTATAGTTAATCTCTGCCAAAATTTGTCTCTTCAGTCAGAAGCTTATGTTCTTATAGCCTATATACCATAAAGTGTAAAATAATGTGTTATTTCATTAATATGAAAATCCATAGGAATACTGGAAGTTCTGTTTGTCTGCTATTAGAAGGAGCTTTAGCAGTGTCTGCATGGTACTGGATCACAGGCTTTATTGGCTCAGGAGTAGCTGTCTTGTGTTGCAACTACATTGTTGTGTTCCACCTGCAAGCTGGAGTTGATGCTGGTTCTGCAATCTTTGTGACATACTGTATAGATGTAGTTGGAGTTTTCAAGAGCACCTATAGCATTAAAGAGCATAAGTCCCACTGAAGACCATGCAATTTCAATGCTTTAAGTTTCCAAATAAAATCTCAGGGGTGTATCTAGACCAATAGTCAGGAGCACATAGGCCCTGGTACTCTGTTCTCACAGCATATATGTTAGTTTGCTCATAGGCATTTTGGTAAGGAATTAATTGCTTTCCTCTAAGACAAAGCTTAGTCCAATAATTTGCTTTCAGAAATGTTTTATATAAAACTATATCAGGTTTGGGTCCCATCCACAGTAAACATCTTCCAACACATGCTTACTCACTCTCATAGCATGCCCTCAGGCATAAAACACAGCCTTGGGATCATACTCTAAAGACATCTTGTGCTCTCATTACTTCAGGGACTTTGAACTGAAGCCACAGTAAAAGCAATTGCTTCCAGCTGGCCTGGATCCCAAGGATTCACCATATGTACACTGCCTATAAGAAACTAATACTGAACAATGAAGACATAACCCAGTCTGCACTACAAGGCCTGAGAGCTAGGAATTGATCCTCAGGATTGATGCTTTTAGTATTTAGAGGTAGTCTCCACATGCTAATAGCCCCCACATATCAGATTTAAACACACATCCTCCAAGAAAGCTAGTGTTAGTTAGTATTAGAGTTCACTGTGAAGTCTACACTTCACGTAAACTCCAGGATTAGCTTTAATCCACAGGTTCATTTACTGTGAACACCATCATCCCTGTAGTATGGCACTCTGCAAACCAGCCACCTACTTTCATTCAGCTTCTGAGTGTGTTTCCTACTAGTCTGCACTCAGTTCCCTCACCCAAAGTTACATTATTGCAGTATCCACTGGCTAACTTTAACCTAGCACAGATGCTCACACTGCAGCTTGTGGAAGTGTACGTCCCAAATGTAGGCCTCCAGAAAATATAGATTTGATTACAGACACTAAAWTCCTGTGAATCTGAGGTATGGAAGCCCAGGTTCTCAAACATGCTTTAGTATCTCACTCCTAAAGTTTTAGGAACTTAGTGAGAAAACAGAATTTCATGGCACACAAGCAGAACTTTGATATACTAAAATTAATTTCCATATCACTTTTGCTTTTTTAATGGTGAGGGGATCATTTGAAATTTTGTGAGTGTGGCTGATGGTGTGTGGTTTTGTATCTTGTCATCTTACTCATCCCTTACAAATAGGGTTTGCTTGGAGGAATTTTATTGGACCCCCACTGATTACTTTTAAACTTCAATTAAGCTGACAAATTCCAAGGCTTTTTTCCCCTCCTACCTCCAAGAACAAGCTCAACTTCTATACTTATAATTAAAGTCTTGAGCTAAGCAGCATGTTGGTTAGATAGCTTTTCATCCCACCATGAGCAATTATAGCTTTTCTCACATGGCTATTAGTGCATGCAAGTCTCTTGCTGAGATCTAACCAGTACCTCATAATTCCTTTAATTTTGTTTTCATGCATCTGGGATTCCTGCCAACATTCTGTTCCTTCTGCGAAGTGCTGACACCTGAAGGGCTTTTCCTGCTTAGTGTTCTCCAGGCTCATATGTGGTCACTGAATTCTAGCACTTCTTCCTTTTTATGATTTTTCTAAGAATTCATTCTTCTGCATTTATCTCCATTAAATTCTGATTTCTATAACAGAACAACAGCTTCTGTCTTCTACAGCAAAATATGCATTGTAACTTGAAGCAAAAGAGATAGAGGTGGCTTTCACCCATAAGCCAGCCCTGCCTCAAACCAGGGCCACCTATGAGTCACATCAAGCAAAAGGATTATCTAAAGCCAGCTGTCCCCAAGAGCCAGCATGATTACATACATCTGTGTTGATCAGGAGAGGAACAGGCATGCTCAATGTAGAAGGTTAATCATAACAACACATGGAAAGAACTAGATGACCTTGGCAACTGGAGTAAAAGAAATAAATGAAATTCAATAGTGCAAAATGAAGTTGTATACTAACAAAGTTATTAGTAACAGCAACTGATAACACAACACTGTGACAAAACCTTCAGCAATAATCCAGGAACTCAGCAGTTGAAAAGAACAAAGGAGAAAGTCTTCAAGTGATTGGGTAGTCACATGAGCATTATGAAGCATCTGTGAGACACAGGTTCAAAAGGCAAATAGAGTCAACATAGACAGCAAAGTGTTAAGGGCTTTGGACCATATGAGAATGATCTATTACCTGAAAAGTTTTACTCAACAACCAAGTTCAAGAAAGGAATTTAAACCAGAATCAATTAACAAGATAACTTCAGACTGGAGAATCTTACAAAAAGGGAAGTTGCCTTGTTTTGCCTACCAAAATAAAGGTCAAAAGCAAGCATGTCTGCTAACTGTAAGCTCATCTGAGAAATAAAAACTGTGTACTAACTACTTTGCTTGAAAAAAAAATGGCTAAAAATCAAAATGGGCATGAATAAATGTAACCTGTAAATTAGAAGAAAGTTCTAACCAACAGAACAATGAGATTCTGGAACAACTTTACTTCTGGAGTGGTGGACCAAGAAACTTTAAAGATGCAATTCATGCAGTTTATGGAAGGGCATATATATTCTGTGTTATGAATAACGAGCTACCAGAATCCATGATTCAGCAGGCCTTTTCCAGTCTTGTCTTCCTAGGAGAGRGAAACCCTAGCTATATTATGCTCTCTGGCAACATCCTCATGTCATCTAGAAAAAAGAAAATTCATATTTTCCACTTATAAACTATTCTAACAAAGGAACTTTTACATACCCCAGGTTCTACATGTTTCTTAATTCTATTGACAATGATAAAGAGGCTATAGGTCAAGGTGGATCTAGTCCCCTGCTAAACACTTGGCCAAGGAGCCATCACTTGATATGAAGTTTTAAATTGCACTGTTCTCTGAGCTGTTTCCATTTGGGAAATCCAGACAGAAATACAAGTGTGTAAATCAGGTTGTGCATGCACAGTAAGCCTGACAAACTGTAGTTCTGCACAGTCAAACCCTGATTTGGCACTCCTTGCTCACAGTCATTGATCTAGAATTTCCAGGTTTCAGACAGCACAGAGATAGTAGGGTGCCCATCATCAGGGAATCCCAGACAAATGTAAAATGCCTTTCTGCTGTGAAAAAATTTCTGTACAAAAGAGAAGACTGCTGGCAGTTTGGGGAGAAAAACCCAAACCTAAGGCTTTTCAACTCCTCTCAGAGCTGCAGTTGGTATGGCAGAAGAAAATATTACTCTAAGCATTTTAAACCACACCGCCATTGACATTAATTCTAATCTCTTTTCAATAAGGAATTGCAAGTTAGTATTAAGCATTTATAATACCTTTGCTGAAGAAGAATTTTTGAATACCATATATACTTTTCATTCTCAGAAAAAGTAAAATACATAGTATTTTATCTGTAGCTTTTATTGTGGTGAAAATGGACTGCTGCAAAGTTAATATTTGTCTATGAGCGCTTAAGACGACCCTGTGTGGTAGTCAGGAAAGAGGCTAAGGTACAAAATGCAAGCTTCAAAAGTTATGGGATAAAAAGTGTCAGAATCTGGTAGGTTTCCACAATAGCTGTCATTTAAGTATGGTGAAGCATTTACCCTTGTGTTCCTTGTACTGTTCAGCTTAGTGATTCTGCAGAATGTTTCCTAACGTGAAACGGTTTTCATAGCCATTTCACTGCTGCTGTCTGCCATGTAAAACTTCACATAAATTTACTTTAATAGATGCAGTCAATAGTGACAAAGCTTGCTAGGAACTTTTTTTTTTCCCAGATGGGTTTGCTTCCTACCCAAGATGAGCATGAGTGCTAATAGACCTGGGCACACATGTGACTATGTCAAGATTTAAAAGATGTTCCTTGCAGTGGAAGGCCTAAAAGAAATTAGTAGGTTACCCCCCCAAATATATTTTCTGGCAATCTTTTATAACATGAAAAGCATTACACACATGCACGTGTGTGTGAGAATATCTTCAACTGCACAGAAATTCTTGGCCTGCCTCACAAAACAGAAAAATGCACAAGTATTCTATTGATGAGAAATAGTAGGGTGACAACTGAACAGAAGATAGAAGTCCTAACTAGCTACAGAGCTGTGACCTATGCTTTCATAATTCAGTCTTCTATTAATCAACTGTATTTAATCATGTACAACTAACGAGTAATATCAAAGGCAGGTGGGCTTAGGATATAAGATAAAAATAAATGATGAATAGGAGGATTTTACAGGAATGTCAATGATTAACTTTGTAGAGGGGAATAAAAAAAGAATTTTTTGAACCTCTGACAGTACATTTTCTTTGTTTATTTGTCTTGGCCTTCTCTTTCTGATTTGCCAAGTTTCACAGACCTACTCTGCAAGCAATAGTTTTCACCAATATGCTTATTTGCAAGACTTTCCGATTGCCTAATTAAMAAATAAACACCACCTATGTTTGGTTGACAGTATCATGCTGGACTCTAGCCCATCACAATTGTTTAAGGCAAGTCACACCCTAAATGTAAGCATGAGAGGCAGAAACATGAAATTTCTCCTTGGAATTTTCTCTTTGTTCTTCTGTGACGGGGTCAGGTTTACCTCTTAGTGCACATTAAAACAGTTTGAAATGTGGACTGCACACAGAGGATTATAAGACAGAAGACTGTCTCTGTAAAGCATTTATGATTTCCCTTATGAGTCCCTGCAATTCTGAATTCAAAGTCGAATAGCTGTACAGACAAACCATCAGTAACCTAGGCATCCTATATTCTCATCCCACAATGTAATGCTTTGTGTTGGATTTTGTGAAGCAGACCCTGAAATATTTATTGCTTTTCTTTCTGTATACATGAAAAGGGAAGACAGAGGACCAGGAAGACATGCATCTCCAGTCCTAAAGATACCACCAGACAAAGCAGCAAGAAACATACAGTCCATCTACACAGGCACAAACAGTTGATTCATGTCTACACATGCACCATCTTGGAAACACCAGGAGCCAAGATCAGAGACGATCAGCCCCACCCAAGCAAGAGGCATTGGCCAGCACTGCTCTTTCAACAATTCTGTGTTAAAACAGGAGGATTTCCTTCCTAAATCTCACAGGCAATCAGCTTATCTTAGGGGACAAATGTTTCTCTTTAGGACAACTTGCAGAACTGAAAATGTTACTAATGGAAATCAATTTACCTTGAGGAAAAAAAAAAATCCAGGTTCAGTAACCTCCCACAATAGCAAAAAACAAATCTTGATGGCAGACTAGAARCAAGTCCATTCTTCTCTGGTCACTTCTGCCAGTAACTCACAGACAAATTGCTTAAAAATAATAGAGCAAATAGACAGGAGGGAGTCAATAAAATACGCTCTGCTTTCTATTCCTGTCATGCATAAATGTCATTAAGGTGCAAGTATTCGTATCAGGCCATAGAAACTAAGTATTCATTTTCCAATTCAATTGAAAATCCCAGTCTAAAACAAACCGAGAACCCTCAAATCAACAAATTCTAATAACAGTCTGTTACCAGTCAGTCAAAACACTGTCTTCCAATTTAAAGTTTAGGGTTTGGTACAATAGACTGATCTAGCACTCTGAGGGAGCTCAAAATAAGAGAATGAAGCAGAGCAAGAGTTCATTTGATAGGGGAATGATTAATCTTTTTAAATGTTTCCACTGCCACTTCATCGTGGATAGTCTTAATAGTGTATGTATTATGCCTTGCATAAGGGCTAACAGCAGGATATCTGTAGGCAGTCATCTGCATTTGTAATATTCCACCATCACCACCTCTGAATTAGGCTTGCAAAATAATTTTGTTACAGTTAAACAAGGAGGCTGGCTTTAGGCTTCAATGCAGGTTAGCCATAGTTAATATAATGGTCACCATTACCTTTTTCACCCTCCAACCTCTACCTGTTATTTTCAAAAGTCAGTGCTAGAAAAAAAGAAATGTGATCTTAGCACTAAAAATGGTCTCTGCCTACCACTTACCAGGCACACGGAACATTTGATCTCAGTGTAAATAACAGATGACAGGCAGTTGTGCCCTTGAAACACAGATCAAGTAATATTGCAAATGCATGCAGTATTCTTCTCTTTCAAGCATGCCAGTGAACTCCACAGAGATCTTTAAAGGCAGGTTCTTTGTTACTTCAGCAGTCTCTCTAGATGTCTCAAATTTATTTTTCATTTTCTTCCAGAGATGTAGGTGTCAGTAAGTGGCAGCACACATGATACTAACCATAACTTTGTGAGTAGGCAATTAAGTGGCTGCAGGCTTCTAATTGAACTAGTAATTAGATTCTTTTGGCCATTAAAGGAGGGCAAACTAGTTATGTCTTGCATTAAGCTCGCCAAGTTTTGTTAAAAATGTTTTTTCATTGCTTCCTGTCCCTCCACTGCCCCCCTTTTCTTTTGTATCATAGAATACTCTTGAACATGTAGGGTATTGCATTCCTATATAACACAAATCAACCCCAAAAATGATTTGGATAAAAATCTTAAAGAAAGATTTCCCAGCTGAGTCCTAGTTGTTGGGACTGAACAAAAGCATTCTGAACTGAATATGAATTGGATTTTTCTGACAAAGTCGGGATAAAAGTATTTGTGAATGCACCTTATCTATTTATTCATACTTTTACATATAGGGCTTTCTTTACTTATATATGATTCTGTCATGACAGCCACTGCAATTTAGCCATCTCTGACACAAAGCACAACTGCATATCCGCTATATTGCATCAGCGACTATACTACAGTGCAATGGTTTTCAGGCTGTTACAAGTGTCTTCAGCTTCTTCTCAGTGTTTGTAAGCCGCTCTGAGGTCATTTTTAAAAAAATGCCCACTGAAAAACAGTTTCACTCTTGTTTATGCTACAGTAAAATGCTAGTAAAATTCCAGAATTAGCGTATTTAACTTTCTGCAGTTAAATGCAGAACAGCAGAGATCCATCAAGGGTTATTTTTGACCTGACTGAAGTAACTGTCTTTGATTATCCAACATCCCACTGAAGTCAACAGGGCACTGTATGGGCTCAGTGAATGCACATTCAAGGCAACTCCAAGGCTGCTTTAAAGAAAAGTATTGGTGTTTGTTTTTTTCAAATTAAAATTAGCATTTGAAGGCTAAGTCAAAGCCCTTGAAATTCAGTGAAACAACTCCTTTTGAGTTTAGTAGACCTCAGGTGAGGCTTCTAGGGAGAAAAATAGAAGATAGATAAGGTTTATGAAGGATGGTTTTGATTAAAAATGAAATCTTCAAGAGAAGATGAACAGAAAAAGGATTGGGTGTATTTACATCTACTTTGGCACTGGTTCATATGAACTACAGTAAATTATACTGTCAGAAATGAAATTAATAATGGTAAGAGACTTCAAAATATAATGGTTTAAAAGAAGCTAGTTAAGAAATATCATTAAGGCACCTCCTGCCATGAACACCTGCTAGAGACTCTGTACAGTGCACTTCAAAACACTTGAGTYTGGAAACATTGTTTTTGTGCTAATTAACAAACTTTGGTCTGGGATAGCAGGTGTGAAAATGCTACCATTTGAAAATTTCAACTACACAGTGAATTCAGTTTATGAAGCACTAATTTTTACAGAGATGTTGAGAGAAGGGCTATAGGAAGTCCACATATATATGGAGATTAGTTTTACTTCATCCATTTCTCTTTGTTTCAGGGACTAAGGATATTTCTATTAGAAGCTGAGACTGAGTAGAGATATGTAGCAATGACAAAAATACTAGCTGTGAAGTATTACCCTAATCTTTGATTCCCTACTCAAGTGCATTAACTTCCATAAGACCGAGTACAAACTGCATATTTAGATTCCAAGACTTAATTTCTTGAGGATATAATTAATAGCTGAATACAAAATATACTAAGTTTTCAGGAAGCCTGCTTCTGGAAATGAATACTCTGAAGTAATAATATTATCTCTTGGATTTAAATTGGCCAGACTGCTGAACTACTGAGAATTGAACCCAGAGGGAAGGAGCAATGCTGGAGAAAGAGAAGACAGAGACAACAAATATATGTCAATTAGAGCCTGTGTCCTCTTTCAGCCAACAGACAGATGCAGACTTACCATAGCAGAAAAGATTCAATATATTTTTCTTCTAACAGTCCCTTTTCTAAGATTTCATGAGGGTTCAAAGAGAAGAGACTAGGTGAATTCATTTTACATTAAAGGCACTGAAACGTATGATAATAAAGTATGATAGAAGTCTTCTTCCTTATTACATTACAATGCATGTTTCTTGAGTAAACATTTTCTTGAGTAAGTTCTCAATAAATGCGTATCCATACAACTTGAACTAGACAGATGTTATATGAGTTCACGGAGCTATCTATGTAACCAACACTAACAACGTTCAATTGCCAGTTTTCTAGTAAGAATCCACTTAATAAATTGAGTCGATAGGGACTGGAAGGACCAGGGTTCAGTTTGTGCTACAGAGCACAAAAGAGCTACAGAGCTCTTTTGCGATGCTAGGACAGTCACTTAAGTTTACATATTCAAAGCTGCTTAAGGAATTACATATTAAATTAAATGCCGCAACTATCTATCTGTATAAGGGCGCTACCACTTCTCTGTATCACAATGGCGGGCATTTAAGTTCTCTACTATTTCTGAGCTTTCTATACATTACAGGAAAAGTTTGGTGGCCACATAAAGACATACCTGTCAAGAAGCAGCAGAAGCTGGATGTCTTTGTGAAGGGGCTAGGCCAGGACACAAGACTGACCCCAGTGCAGGCTGTGCCTTCCCCAGCAGGCACCATCCCACAGGGCCCAGGCAGGGTGGACAGCACAGGGGCTGCTCACGGCCCATCAATGGCTCCAGGCATGGTGAGGGGCAGACCAGTGCTAGGCCATCCTGTTGTCAGGGCAGCAGAAAAAGGTGCAGGAGACAAGGCTACAGCATAGGTCTGAGGTCCATCCAAGAGACACAGCCAGGGTCAGGCACACCTATGACACAGCCCAGGAGAGGGCCAAGCTGGCAGACCTGAGCTTAAATGGAGTCTCTGGGCCAGCAACAAGGGGTGTAGAGGGAACTCAGCTGAGGCTGCTTAGGGCATTTAAGGCCTCCTGCTGACCTCAGGGCCCTGTCAATACCCTTTAAAAGTCCAGCTGAATGTGTTTCAAAAGTGAAATGAGTTAAGAAGTTGCAATCCTGTCTAATTTGCTCTTTATCAACATACAGGAAAGCTGGTGCAATTGTCAGGCTGCCTAGGAGGGGACTAGTAATGGGATGACAAGAGCTTGGCTGGACTGAAATGAGCTCTGTTGACAGAGCTGTATGGAAAAGCTTGTATAGCACCTGCTTCCTATTGTGCTTGGCTCTAGCTACCAGGGCCAATTAAATTTTTTTTTTTTACATACAATTGTTTTCTTCCTGAAAGGAAAAAAATGATCTCATAAAATATGACTGAGATAGTATGTTTGTTTTAAATAATTAAAGCAGCAGAGGAAGCCCACAGGAATATCAAGAAAACAAAACATAGCTAACAAGATACTATTATGAATTTATACAAAAAACAAACAAACAAAAAATTCAAGAGTGAGACCTAAATTCCCCTGGCACAGTCTACCATGTAGCAGCTGGGCAAATTTTAGAGAAGCTCTGGAGGAGACTTAACAAACAAGTTCTTTGAATTAATGGCATTTCATACCCTCTCTGGATCCATGGGCAGTATATTCTGCTCCCTAAAAGTGAAATCAAAAACATGATCTGGCTCAAAAAAAAGCAAGGAAGGCTCTGGACTAGTATGGGTGAATTCAGTCAATTCATTTTCCCTCACCTGCTTAAAATCTTGACTCTTCGTCTATGAGCCTCTGATTTTATGTCACTACCTTTCTCCTCTCCTTTAGTTGCTATTACTCACTATGATCAGCTGCAGGGATCCTGTACTCTTTCCCAATCTACTCAGCCACTTAATTTACATTCTGTTTTTCCTTATGCATCTTGATGTGCTCAATTTCAGTCCAAACATTCCTCTGCCCTCTCAGGATCCCATTACAGACTACCAACACCCAGATATTCCAATTAGTCTCTCTCTTTTCATGTTATGAGATTGCAAATGGAAGGGATGCTTTTGGCAGGAGAAAGCAGAAGTAAATACATATTTAGGTGTGAAACTGACTGTACTGGAAGTGGCAACTTTGCTGTGTGAATACGTTCAAAAAGATTTCTAGATTTTAAGAAATAGCTTCCATCTGACTGCATACAAAAGCATTTTGATGTGACTGTGCTGCCAGAGGGTTTATTACTTTGGGACTAGTTAGTTCTGATAGGCTTAGTCCATGCAAATAAAGTGTAGTGAAGACATGTCAGTGCAAACATGCCACCTTCACTGCAATATACTAATGCAACACTAGGGTGGGAAAGCCACTTTTATATTGTCTACTACCATTTTAAGCCTCTGTGAATTCAATGTGGAGAAAAAACGTGGAAAATATCGCATCGCTAATTCTAGCTCTGTCCATCTTAGCTTAGCCCGAAACTGCCTGCTTTCTCAAAGCATTCTCACTTATGAGAAAATTAAATTATTTTTCAATGAGGAAGGCAGAAGCAAACAGAATTGTAAAGCACTTTTGCTGCAATAACAGCTCTAATTATTTGTCCTCATTAAAATTTATCACTGACAAACTTAAGAATAGTGTTTATAAGCTATTCGTATTATATTATCTGTCCTCTCCAATATTTCCAATGAATTGTTGCTAGCTCAGCTTTTGGGTACATGACAGAGAAGATATGCTTACCAGAGTAATATTACCATTAATTACTATAACTAATGCAAATTATGCAGAACCACTGCAACTCAATTACCAAAGAGATAATAACCTTTGAACTGAAAATGCAGAAGTAAATGCAGAAGTTCAACTTGTAATGCTTTAATTGTGGCAGACAGAATGCTGAGCAGAGTGTTTAGTTTTTGGTTCTAAGGCCATTTGGTTCTAAATATACAGAATGCTGTTATATGGACTATAACATAAGAATTGCTATTACATGAAAMTGTACATGTTTGTGAATTTCTCTTAAAGATTTTCTTGTACAGGATCTGATATTTTGCTTTAATCCAGCTGTTTTAAAAAGCGGTATATATATATAGTGGATTTCTTGGAGAGAATAATAGGTTAGCTGTGTCCCAATTTTGATGGGCAAACTAACTTCTCCCTGCTTTATATTAATAAAKTAGACAAACAATTCTTAGAAAATGCCTACCGCTTCATAAACCCAAAGCTTCACATACAACATGTCTGACATGTCAGTATTTTTGATGTGGAAATGTGCCTGCAGTCCTAACCTAAATTCAGCCCAACCTTTAATTTTAATTAAGGGGTCAGAAATTTTTTTTTTTTTTACAGATTCTATAATGAACAGGCAAGATCTGGGATTTTTTGTAAAATTATGATACAGTCACAAAGTTCATGAAAAGGTCCTGGTCCTATTGAAGTAAAACAATTTTGGCTTTTACTTCAGTGAATCAGAATTTCACCAATATTTATATCCAGATCCAAGATGAGGGATTCTTCTACTCTAGAGCTCTCTGATTCCAAACTCCCCCTACCTCTTAGTCCTTATTCCTGTAAACTTATTATTTGGCTAAATAATAGGGAGGGTTATACTAGATTACATCAGTAAGCCAAACAGTTTAGGACATTTGAAAAGTCAACTTTTGAACACCAGACATAGTCTTACCTCCTGAACTATCAATTTTGAAGTAACCAGTTTAGGAGAAAGGTATTCTTAATTTCAAGCAGTGCATGATCTTGGGTGTGCAGGTTTATGCAAATGCTATGTATCTAATGTAACAGTGAAAGTTCTCATGTATTTCTTTTATGAATCCTCCAGAGCTCTCCAATTCAATTATTTTGTTCAGCAGTCTATCTTAAATATGAGTTACGTGTGGTATTAAAAAAGGAAGCAATTCACATGTTCATTTACTTTGCTCTRGTAAGATAGCCTTCTTTGGAAGAAAGAATAGCAGGAGTATTTCATACTAAACTTTGTATATTTACATTTTAAAATTGAGACTTGCCCTGGTGTCAGACATCTTATATAATTACATTGTGTCAAATGGGTGAAATCAAAGATATTTCTTTGAAGGGGGTTCATATTTAAATTCACCTATCAATCTAGTTGCTTGATTGCTTGGCATGTACTATAGATGCTTTTTTCTGTAATTCAGAAGATTATTTGCTTTAAAAATATATTAGGATATATTAGGCTTAAGATGGCTCATGTCAGTTAAAAATACAGTTGCTGTTTATCTGAAGAGTATAAATCAAAGCTTTAACTGTTATTTTAAAGCATGTGTAACGATGATCAGATGCTGTAAAATACCAGATAGCGTACAACACTGACAGCTGTGAATATTAAAAAATTCTCTGGAGAATCAGTAAAGGCCAAATAGTAGAATGTTGCTAGTAAAGTATTCCTATCTAGAGAAGAGYGTAAATGTTTAGGTAACGTATTTTTACAAATGAAATATGGTATACATAGGTATGTAAGTAGGAGTTACATGTAAAAAATATACTATAAGATTTGTGCCTATCCTACCTGGCACATGTGCCTATTCCGAAACAGGTCACCTCCCAGATCCATTTCTGAGTGAAATAGAGGCGATGTTATTGACTGCAGGCCAAACCGGGAGACAGGATTTGTCAGTAGTTGCAGGAAAATACATCGACTTTATAATTTCTTTTCATCTATTAAAGACTGGGAAAAGTTAAAGACTTGATCTAACCCCCTGTAAAATTAAAGAAAAAAATCACATTCTTAAAGCCAAGCATGCCTGTAGGCATTTGCAAAAATCACTGCCTAACCCCTTCTGTTACTTCAGTGCTTTCTCTTCAACATTACCATATCCCAACTGGCTTGTTTCTGGTAAATGTGGTTATTTTCATTCCCTGGTACTTTGTTTTCAAAATCTGAATGTCTTCAGTGTCCACTTTTCTCTGAGTATAATTTTGGTGTTTTCTGCAGTGTTTATTTATTCTAACTGCCTCTCTAAGCATGATCTCAATGCAAAATTGCTTTGGTTTGAACAGAAATTCAAGAGTGCTGATTTTATAATACGCAGATTTTTGTAAACATTTTTGTCCCACTTATGTATTCATCACATCAGCTTGTTAAATAATGTTATGTATGAAAGATTTTTTAAAGATTATTTTCCATTAAGATTGGATCATAAAAGCCATGAAAAGAAAACTCAAAATAGGCTCAACTGAGATAAGAAAGTGAAAGGCAGTCTTGGAACACTGAAGCCCAAACATTGTCAGTGCAGTAAGTGAAAGGGAAACCAGGGGTAAATGTCAAATGAATAGGTGGAAAAAAGCTAAAATAAAATGTTACTGTTGGTCTGTAATGACTGTTACTACTCCCTGTAACTAACTTGCAAAATTACTTCCATGTATCTTACTTTTTCTAGGTTTCATTTTTCTTCTTATTTGACTTTTGCACTTCTGGGATTATAAACAAATTTCTGTATCTTAGGCTTTACTCAACAAACGTAGGGCAAGCAGTCATACTCATGCAAAAACTATTTTAGCTAGCACAGCTAATAATAAAATCCATTAGATATATCCCATACAACCTAGGCAAAACTAAGCATCTCTAGCAGCCCATTGAAGCTTGGTCAGTATCCACTTAACTACTGCTATTAACCATGGTGCCTAGCTCTGTAATATGCCTACGCCAATGTGCACAGTAATTACACTTCTTTAGCTGAGCTGAGTGGCTGATGAAAACATGCATCACTAGGCTCACTCAGTCTCATACATTCCCACATGACAAAAAAATCACCAAGTAAACCCCCAAAAGCATGAGGTCAGCTTAAAACTCAGTAACTACGAACATGCTTTATAAAATGATGGGTTCCCAAACAATATAAGCAGATGGCTTAAAAACTTATTTTTAAAAGTAGTTTCATAATAATGTTGCTGCTCTTTTACTTAATTTATGCCAATGCCTAGTCTTAGCAGTTCCTGCAGCAATGTGTGATCATAAAGGCTGGGCTGGCTTTTGGAACAGAAAAGTCAGGCAGGAAAACTGCCTCACTAAAGGCCAGCTACGGCCCACTGACCCACTTTGCCTATGTCTTCTCCCAGTGGCAGTGTACACCAGCTGCTGGCGAGATGTAATGTCCAAGCAGCTGATCTCATTTGCACAGCCTTGTGCATAGCTGGCCCTGCTGCTGTTGCAGCCACCAGGAAAGGACTCAGGAGGTGAGGAATGATGGCAGCTAATGGGCTGTGTGGTAGAAAGGCCTTCTCCTGCAGTAGAGGAGATAGATACCCCTCTGAGAAGCAACAGGGAGCATCTCTAACCCCCTTCCACAGCAGCAGCCAGGGCATAAAGCCCAGCTCTCTTTCCCAGTGTTGCTCCTGTCCCCTTCCTCTGCCCCCATTAACGCTGACTGTCCTGCCGAGAGCCCTAAGCGCAGCTCCTCTTTAAAGAGACTGTCATCCTCAGGGCCCTGTTACAAATCCCGACCAAGAAAATGATGAGTAGTAACTGAAAATCAAGGCCCCCCATTAGCAGCCTAGGCCTGATGCAGAGCCCTGTTCCTGAGATGATGTATGTCCACATCACACAAAAACATCATTTTCCTTGAAATGAACTGCTGGTAACTTGAGCAGGAAGACTCTGGCTGTATGAGCTCAAAAGACCTAACTGTCTCCCCCCTCAGAGATGCTGCTTGCACGTTGAGAACCCCAGTGCAACAAAACAACCTTCAGATGGTTTAGATGAATTTAACAAGCACTTCAGTGTTTTAAAATGACCGGCATATTCTGAGGTAAAGATTGTACAAAAGCCAAATGAGCAGAAACAAGAAAAGTTTAGATCTGGAGGTAAAAATAATCTATTGTCAGTTTCTGTGATCCATATTTCATCATTTCAGACCATTACAGAAAGCCCTTTCCATGAATTTCAGCATAACCACAGAATTTAAGTCTTATCTGTTTAATACTGTAAATACCAATTTAAAATTGTGCTATCAATTTTTTGCAGTTGTGTTTTTAATTTGTGGATAGAGAAGTTCAATCTTGTTTTTCTTCTCTAATCTTGCTGGAAATATGACCTTAAAAGAAAGCCAATACCCCCCCCTCAAAAAAACCAACCTCCAAAACTCACCCACGTTTTAGTATGTGTTTTGAGGCTTGGGCATTCATTATTCCTCATTGCTCTTAGAAAACTTTTCTCCCTTCTTTCTCCTTCTTCTCTAAAATAAAAAAAGGTTTGCAAATATAACTGAATTTTCAACTCTGCCTCCTGAGAAAACACAGGTGGGAAACTAAGTTTTCTGTTGTTTCTTTTGAGAGACAAAACCCATCTATATTGGGTGTTATTTTTGTGAAGGATGCAGAAAAGTCAATGGTGAAATTGTAGTTTAGCTGAAACCAGTGGAAGCTTTGCCATTCACTTCAATAAGGCAAGATTCACCCCAAATGTTTTCAAAATTCACCTTTTCTTATCCTGGCTGTCCTACAAGCTGCTTTCCCTGTGCAGCATTCATACCATTTAAACATTTGGCATTAACGCTGATGGCAGCAGAGCCAGAAAACAAAGTCTTGAGGGAGAGCTCACTCCAAGGCTACTTGATTATAAAAGATTCGAGCAAACCATTACTGTTACTCTCCAAAAGATGTATCATCAGTTGTACAAATCCAAACTGATCCCTGAACAATTTTATGCATGCGTGTCTGTTCCATTACTAGTTTCTAGCCTTTCTTTTTCATATATTCCTTCCTTCCTTCCTTTTCTTCTCTTTTTTCCAGTTTTATCATCACAAAGTGTTCTAGGGCATGATAAGCTTGACTGTATGGGTTGCTTTGGAAATTACATGCTAATTTTTTTGATATGCCTAGTTTTGTTTAGTGTGATGAATCTTAGTTGAGTTCTGCAAGAGATGTTTGCCCTGTTCCTGGGAGAGAATGCTTGAATTGACCTTAACTATTTGGTACATTTAGAAAAATTAGAGGAAAGTTATAATCTGGGTTGTTTTTTTTTTCTTCCTCCTAACCTTGGCTTTACCAGAGTGTCTGAAAGGAAGTAGCAACCTGCATGTTATTTTTGAAAATCCTTTGGGAAATATTATTATTATTATTAATTTGTATTTTATCTGAGAGAAGTTTTATTTTTTATGGAGAACTGGATTTGTTTCACTAGTAACAGTGCTCTGTTGTAGCCTGTCAATTGTATGGTTAATCAACCCTTTGGGGAATTATACCTATCCACATGATGATGCCCAGTGCTGACCGTCTTGACTGTCTGGCCGGCTCTGATCCTGCAGGTATTTATGTATGTGTAACCCACTGTTTGCATTGTGAAGCTTACAGCTTTGCAGGATCAACAACTACGTAACTTAGCTTTCATCACTTAATATTAATATTCTTATTTCTCATTTTAACCATAGTCTTCCACAATTTTTTTTTAAATTTCCCTTCATGCCACTCTTAATGACAAAAAACCGTGATGTTAGTTTATATTGTGGCAGGTTTCAGCAGATGGCACTGTTACACGCAGGTCAAGGTATTTTCCCGAACACGTACGTAAGTTTTCATTTCTAGAAGAGATAGTTGTCACCCTTTCTTTAAGAAAAGTTCCTACTTAAGCAGTCTCTGGTTAGAATTAATTGCAAAGACAAAAACTTTCCCTGAAGGCAGAGTATCTCGAGCCAATGATCTGCCATTGCATTGGCCACCTCTGTGGTGCAGCCTGCTCCAGGCCTGCTTAGGTTGCAGCCAGAAGGAAGGGCTGCTCTCTCCTGCTTTGGGAAGAGCCTTGCTAAAGCCTGGTGTGCTGCCAGCAGTCAGCGGGAAACAGCAACGCAGCTTTGGTTTTCTTCAGCTTCAACTCTTAAGAGCTGATTGATGGGTTTGTGAGGTTAGAGAGAGGGTAAGATTGGGCTGGAGAAAGGAAATGAAACTATTCTGTAGAAATTCGGGCATCTGATTCTAAGAGTTTCTGATTAATCTGAAGGACCTTCAGATTTTAGAGATCCATGGTCTGAACTGATTAATTCAGTTGCTGTTGATTATATGGACATTGTGTCTCTGTCAGGCACTTTTATTCTTATTTCTTTTAAAATGAGTAAACATTTCTATTTGGCCGTTCTTCTACTCAGTTTGTAAAATCATCTTTACATAAGTTCATGAGCTTGATCCTATTTAAATTTTAGTTTTCTCTTTAATTGTCATTACTTGGCAGCACAGATATATTCTGCATTAGCTAACCATTAGCAACATGGAGATGCTGTTTGGGACTAGGCCAGAGCTCTAAATATTTAACTTCTGTCACTGTCTGCATTTATTGTCTTAATAAAATGTGATTTCTTTGTTTTTGTTCCCATGACTCGGTGTGAATTAGACTGAATTTGGTACCCTCAGCAACCCATTACTATAGGTAAGACTACCTGTTCTCCATGGAGTGAGAGACTGAGCACAGCAACTAACACCCTTACAAACATGTACATTTACTTGCACACTTCACCAATTTAACCACAGTCAGATTTTGATTCATGTGGAACAATAAAATTATTTTGGACAGCTACATTAAAGGAAATGAATATAGGTCATGCATAATACCAGTCATGTTTTTGAAAGGCATGTTTATGACCTTTTAAAATCAGAGTTGCCTGTATACCAGACTGTAACCCTATACCCATCATATGATATTCCTAACAGCAAAGTTGGTACATTTTAATTACCTAAGGTATGTACGAGTAATATGGTCACCCCTTTAGAAGTAAACCTTTACCTTCTGAAATGCAGGTGCCATTCACCAGAATCCAGATTTGCTGACCTCCTAACAGAAATTGCCAGTATTTTATTTTCATTTTATTGAAATGAAGCCCAGTTTGCAAGGACCTAGTCTGAATGTAGACTGACCCAAGATGATCTAGCAAAAACAAAGGCAGGCTATAAAAGGGCTACCTAAGTTTAGAAGAGATGAACAGAACAAAAAAGCAGAATAGCAGTACTCTTTTCTTCCTGGTAAAGCAGGTATGTTTTCAGGGTTCTTCTGATTTGGAAAAATTTGCTACTTTGCGGGACTTATGTCCTGGGGACACTCAGCTATAAATTCAATAAAGTTTTCTTATTTTTCACCTGCTGCAGATGTGCTTCTCTCTGCTCCCACCATGTACACATTTAAGACAGAGTATATTATTACTACTACTAATATGTTTCAAAAATGCATTGGTAGATGCATTTGGTAGAAGGACACTCTTCTAACTGAATCTGTTCACTTCTGCACTGACATAGCAGGGGAAGAAGGTGGATGATTTACTGCTGGAGCCCAATTCAAAGTGAGTGGAAGTGACAGTAAATTCCAATGGAATTATCCATCAACTTCACATTTTATTTCATTCTGCAACTTTTTTATATAAAGTACAAGTGTTTAGCTGACATGCTGCTGAGGGTCAGTCATTTGCCAATCCTGACTTTTTGAACTAGGCTTCTGATAAAAACAACGCTATCCTTTAGAGGCTTGGCAGCTGTACAGTTTCCTCATATCTCTTTCTTCTGTTGCCTGTTCATGTAGACTGCAGATTCAGTATTGCATAGTAATATAAGTATCTTTGACTGAGTCAGTGTGTTCATAAAAGAGGGAGAAAAAAACAAAAATGTCTCAAAGTAAAGCCATACCTACAAGTAAAAAAACTTACTGCCAAATTTGTCTGCAGTGGTTCTCCTTGAAGAATCAGTACATATTCCTCATGAAATGAAATTCAGTCAACAGATGAAATATTAATTTTTCTGTGCATAATGCGTCATGAGCTGAACCTTGTTTATTTTGTATTTTCCCTTCTTTAAAGTTTTGATACTGAGATAGCCAAGATGTTACAAAGCAGTGTATTTAAAACCAAAGACTAAAACTATGGTCCCAAAACTCAGCTGGTAAAAATCAGTGTTGTCCTCCTGTTTAAAATAAAATATTTAATAAAGTCACTGGCAGCTTCAGAGGATCTCTGGCCTATTACTATACTGCAATAAGGTTGTCATAGAAACAAGAAGAGGTTCAGGATCATTTGGCATTTTATGAAGACATTTTAAGGCTATTTTGTATACATAAAAAACGCGAACACTAACGTACAACTTTTCCCATTTTCCAATTAAATGATTCAATGCCAGAAATCCAAATTTCTATTTCAAATTTGTCTCTGAAAATAAAGTAATATATAAGGATGAGCAAACATTACTGTTATCACCTAATGCTAATCTTTGCTATACATGACAATAAAAAGAATGGCTGATTCTATGCAAGATTGACTGGAAGTTGTCTGTCAATCTGCAATACAATTTGGTGTTAAGAAACATGAAAAAAAGCCAGTAGTAGAGGGCACAAGAATAAAATGTAGATAGGTTTCTTGTGAAGGCGATTTCCACATTACCTTGACTTTATTAATTAAAAAAGTCCTGTAAATTGTAACAAGATATTTGTAAAAAATTATCCYATAGCTGGACTTTTTGTTCAATTAGAATATTGTTTAGAAAATAATTAATTAACTCAGGAAAAAAAGGAAATGAAAATGAAAAGATATACAAGTTCACTCAAATATCTGATGTTAGAAATATAACTGTTGTTGAGGTAATGGAATAAGGTTAACGGTCTAATGTGGACTGATTTTAAATAAGTACAATTTCAAAGCAACGGTGTTATGAAATTTCTTGTGAGGAAAAAAGAGCACAGGCATTCAGGCACACATCACCTCATATATTTACATGCACCACAAAGGAATATTAAGAAAGACACGTGTATTGTAAATGAGACTCATGCCCATGCATGTAAGCACTTGTGTCATTTTTTCTCTATGCATAAAGAGAGAAGGGATGCACACTTACAAGTATATTCTTTATAGAGCTCCAGTGTCTCAACATTTATAAACTGACAATGAAATAACACTGCCTGTATCTGTAAAATGTCTCTTTGATTTGGTAGAAAGAACTATGACCTTGCTGGCAAGGAAAATTATTTATGTAAAGCGACTGATAGAGATTTTAACCTCAGACAGAAGTTAAATCTGGTAGAGATTTTAAACCTACCTAATCTTTGATAAAAAAAGTCTGATGTTTTATACAGAATTATGCTCTTCTTGTTCTGAATAGAATTACCTTATTACAAAAAGTCTTAACACTGTGGCAAGGCACTTTTCATGATCCATCTGAATGGATGTTTTTGAGAGCAGAAGAGATGAAATACTACCCAAGGRGACAATGTCAGATCCAGATGAAGGATTTTTTTTTAAGGAAAGAAGCTCTTTTCTGTCACTGCAACATTAGCAGCAGAATCAGTGCAGATTCTAAATAGCAGTAAAATAGTAGAAGTGTAAATTTTGGAAAAAAGACAAATAAAAGTTGTATATTAAACAGCAGACTGTAGATTAAAAAATGAAAACATGACTTTATATTACTTACATATTAAAAATTTCAAAGTCAGTCAGATTTATAGTGCTTAAAAAGGCACTTTCTTGAAGTTCCTTTTCATAGCATCCAGATTGTCCTACTGGATCACAATGCTGCCAAGGAACATTTATAGCACTACTCTACAGTGTACATTTGCTTAAATGATACACAAGCCAGTGTGTTATTTACAAAATCAAAAATAACCTCATTATATTATGCTAACTATTTTTTGTGTGTGCAATATAAGGACAGAAATTGTCCCTAGAGTATTTCTAGATTCTCAGCTAACACGTAGCAAATCATTTAAAATAATATCTTTTTCTTCTAATAAATATAACATTTACAAGATCATCTTGTATTAATTTTAAAATTATCTTTTTCATTCTGCTCATATTTACTGTAGGAAAATCATGTTACCTGTGGTAAGAATGAGATTATTTTCAAATTTGCTTTAAGTTGCTATCTCTACTTGAATTTGAAGAGGCAATGTAACATTGGGGTTGCAACTATCACATATCAGTTTTACTGAATTCTTTTAGGACCCACTATGTGGTTATAAAGCTCCTGAGACTTCTAYTGAAATCTCTCTAATTTATTTCATAATTTGTGTGTATGTGTACATAAAATATCTGTTGGAACTCCGTAATTAGTTTTACAACGTGTACTAGTTCACTCGTTCTGTACATGTGCTTTCATAAACCAAGAATTCATGCCAGCCACCTCTTTGTCCCTTTAATATCTCTCTTCATAGCTGTAAAGATACATATATATCCTCATAATTTTCCTAGTTAGAAATGCATTGTGTTATCCATATTTGACTGGATAAACTGACTCTCTGAAAGCCCAGGGATATGCAGAAGTTCAAGCAGAAGATACACTAGCAGAGAAAGATACTGAGTGAGGAACTCGTCAAGTCCCATCCTAGTTCCCAAATTAGGTTTCTCTCTCAACTTCTTTTGTAATTTTTGGCACATCTGACTACAGTTGTCTCTAGTTTTTCTTTTCTTTTTTGTGTTACATTCATATTTGTCAGATGTAAATCTTTACTGGACCTTTCTCTATAACTTCTGGTTATACTGGTCCTACTTACACTGTTCTTCCCTTGTAGATGGAATCTAGATGGGATCTTTCTTTCTACCTTCTGTTTTTGCTTTTTTAAAACGTTTAATCTCCTTTGCCAATGTATTGCAGTATAATAATAATGCTGCCATGCAGTTGCAAAGTGAGATAAAATCTACAAAACTTTAAGTCAGTTGAAATTAAATGTTTTGATTTTTTGTTTTGCATTTTTAGAACTTTTTTTCCCCCTGTAAATCTTGCCTCAACATTGCAAAGACTCACTAGCGCTCTCTGAATTCTTTGGCTGTGCACTTAGCCTCAAAACCAGAATGTGTCCTTAAGATTTACTAAACTGGGTTTACTATAGCAGATGTTGGAAATGATAAAGTTGGATCACCCCTGCAACTCTGAGCTCTGAGAGCTACGTTGAACTGAGGGGGAAATTGTAGGGATTTATTGTTGTGAGCTGTGCTGTAAAATGATGAGCCAGGTCAATTTTACCTGCAATCCCAGGTAAATCCCACCTTTTCATCTCCCTTCCACTTCCATTTTTTCTCTTTTGCCTCTCTACAGCATTGGCACTTGTGACTGTTTGTACTGATGGGCCTTTATTGTACCAAATGGTTTGCCATAAATTAGCCTGTGCCTTTATTCATGCTATCAAACAAGGCTTCTTTTTACGAACAATGAAAAATCTACTCCAAAAATTACATTGGGACTAATATATCTGTGCTCTATGCCAATCTGCTTTCCCAATCCTTGTTTCAGATCACAATAAAAAATTGTTGGAGGAGCCCCAAATAGCCTATTTGTTATGACTCCTCTGCCTTTTAACTTTTCATTAGAGCCGTTTTTCTTCTTATTGAAATTGCTTCTTTGTTACAGAATTGTTTCCCTGTTGCCAGGGTACATGTCAAATGACATCCCTGTCACATTCATGGAGCTAGTACAGAATGCACTCAAGAGCCGCATCTGCCGATGCTGATTTGGTCACCTATTTTGTTGAAGTTGTTTGTTGTGTTGAAGAAAATGAAAAGAATGGCAATATAATTAACAAAACCTTTTGCATTACAGTTTTTATTTTCTTGCTTTTGACTGAAGTATCTGCAGCTAAAGCTTGCCTGGTAGATCATAGAGATGTTTACTCTGCAAGTGTGAAATGATAATAAATTCTGAGATGGGAGTGGAAATCCAATGCCTTTACCTTAAGTATGCAGGATACGTGAAGCATTTCCACATCTTAAATAACTTCAAAAGCTACACAAACCTCTGCAGATGACAATCTAAGCAAAGGACTTTATGACTAGCACAACAAAATACTATATAACATTTTATTTCAGGGAGGGAGGATTATTTGTGTGTATTCTAGCTTTTCATATGGAGTGTGCCTGAATTGCAAGGAAGATAATTTAAGGGGGGGRAAAAAACCATAAATAAAAGAGTAGGACAGAAAGGCAGATTAGGCAAACTTCACAATTTGCATAATATACAGACCTAAAGCTTTAAAATTCCAGCTGTCCTACAGGACAAGTTATTAAAGTATCAGCAGTTGTCTTCCTTTTTATTCTACCTCATTATATCTTACAAAAGAGTTAGAGGTGCAAACAAGCATGAAGTAAAAACTTTGTACTCCCTATTACCATATTGCTTGCCAGTTGTTCAAAGCACCAAAGGAAATCTAGAGTTTCATTGCTATCCTGAAAAATATGCCCTCCTCCCTCCAATTTCAAGGTACTAATAGATATGAATCATGTATCTAAAAGAACATTTTCTTCTTTCAATAACAGCTGATGATACCAAGATGTTTTTCCSCTAACTGTCTATTGTGATATTTTAAAAAGTTACGTATAATACAGATTATTTTAAGGTCTCAGGGTGCTCAAATATAAACAAAGCTCATAATTATTTCATGATTTGTATTTGTACCATGCACTTCTATTACATTTTCTTTTGGCCTCTGTTGTGCTTGAAGATCTTTTACTTTTATTACAAACTGCTTATAGGATTTTCATTGAAACATGGGGGGTTATATTAGAGGGATATAACATAACTTTTTGTTGGGAAACATTACAGATTATAACAAAAGTGTTTAGGATATCACTATGATTTAAACCTTTTACAGATTGCTAAACTTGGTAAAAGTAACTGTGACTTCACTAAGCTCATATTTAAAAATGAAGTAATGCTTGATATTTCAGATTGCCAATTACATACCACCCTCTGTATTTTTTCTGACACAGATATATGATAGCTGTAAAGGTAGTGTGCTAGTGACTATTTGAGAGTTCTACATATAAGGCCAATTTTTAATCAATTTCTCATTTTTATAAAGACAAGGATACCTAGTGCTGCTTGTTCACTGTAGGAGCTGTTAAAATTTGAATCACTGAATAGCCTGGATTTGGTCCCAAAATATAATGCGCTTAGGGGTTCCATCCTTTAGCACTTCAGACTGCTATTATATTTTGTTTAGATTGGACAGTATATTTTATGCAGCAAACATTTTATGCATTTTATGAATATTTATTCAATAAGGCTCGTCTCCATTACAGATGCGATAGATTTGTAAAAGTGGTTTTGCTTTTCTGGCAATCAAACCAAGAACATGAAGGCTGGTGATTAAAATGGATAAAAAAGGGAAACATTAAAAGAGCTAAAATGCTAATGAAATTTGATATAAAACACTCTGCTGGAATTCAGCTCTCTTTTACAGAGAAAGGACAGATATAAGGCATAATTGAGTAAGGCTAAAAAAAGATGATAATATACTAGTCTTCCATTATAGTTCAATAATTCATAGTGTGCAATAAAGAAAAACCAAGGAACTCAGAAAGAGATGCTTCTAAATCTGGCCAGAGAATAATTTGGAACCACATCACTACTGAAGACAGAACCCAGACAAAACAAAATAAAACTGTATCGTTCTGAGAAAATGAAGCAAGCCRTGAAGCACTATGATTACTGATAGTCCTTCACACAGGAATGAGTTATAGTGTGTGCCACCGTACATGGAGAAACATTCGGAAAGGGAAAGACTTGCAGACCTGACTTGGCTAGATAAACTAAAGGCCTAGCTGGAAGGGCTAAGAAATGCTCACCAATCCCAAGAAGCTTTTGCACACAGGTACAGCTTGGTTCTGCAAACTGGATATTCGGCATTGATACTTTTCAAAGTGGCTGTTATATCACATGTTGGCATCAAGCACTGAAAATTAAATATATATTTAATTCAGTGAGGAGTGGAGTACTCCAGAGAAATACACAGATATTGGCAGTAAAACATGCTATAATTTAAACATATTTTTAATGTTTAAACATTCMGAGCATCAACTGAAAATTTCACAAATTTATTGTAAATTGATTTCATTTTCTAAAGACCTCTTCATTCCTGCTTACAAGATCTGATTACCATTTTAGCCAGCCCACTGCCTGCTCCATGTCACACATGCACAGGATCATTTTTAACCTTACATTTTGCAAGTAAGACATGCTTATTCTCACAGTTTCTTAATATTTTGATGCCTGTTCTTTACTAGGTGGCTCTTAATCTACCTACATGCTGGGTATTTTGTCAACCTTCTCTTGTTCATGCTTACAGTATCTGGGCTGTTCTAAAGAGCCTGGGGAGTGATGGAAGGCCCCCAACATCTAAACTGTCCCTTTTCTTCTTCTTGCCAACTCCCTCATAGATTTTCTGCCTGCAGAGAAGCTCAGGAAGCTAAGTCTTATTTGTTGCTTTTTAGAGAAGGCTGTTCTTCCTGTGACAGATTCCTAAATGGTCTCAGACTACCTGCTGTCCAAGTGAATAGAATCCTGACTCTTAATTTGTGTGATTTTTATTCATAGCTTTGGTGCAAAGCTATAGAGGAATCCAGAAAGGAAATAATGCATCTGGGACTTGGGGAAGGAGAGAGACACAAGGATGTTAACACAAATGCAGAATTGGTATTATAATGTGAAGATATGATCAGAAGCCAGAACTGGAGCAGCTAATTCTCAGTTTAGCCTGACTGAGCCATTGTCTTCTACTGCTAACAGCTGCTTTTCCCCTTTATAGTCAGAACCAGAATGAACTTCTGCTGCTCTGCTGTGATACCGACATTTTGTTTCTTAGCTGCTGTGTCCTACGTGTTTCATTTTAAGAAAAAAAATGCTATTTTATGGGATTCTAGAAGCAAGCACAGCTACTGATGAGTTGTCTATGTAGCTACTGAAAATTCAGATAATAAAGGAGTGTTATTTGGTTGCAGTGATTCCTAAAATGCATACCAATGCCTTAATCCTAATTATTAACTATAACCTTCCAGGAGAGAATAACTACTATACCTTCCATCAATATGTCTAGACATGAAGGTATTTGGGCGCCTAACTCTAAATGTAATGGGTAAGAGGGCTAAGCATCTTAATAACTTTGAAATCTGAGTCTAAGGATATAGCAAAGCTGCCTGTAGTGAACTATAAATTAGCTTTTGCAATGCTCTTTTGGAAGAACAAGTAGCAAAAACTATGCTTGGAATAAGGTTTGATTTCTTAGTGGCCTGAATGCTTTCATTTTCCTGAGGTTTAACTGGAGAACAGCACAGCAGTTTCTAACAGGAAGTGAAAAATGTTATATCTGATTTAAGCTACAGGGTGAATTTGGCTTGACTGAATGTTATTAGAACTTGTTATTTGGGCAGCATATTGGGGTTAGTGATCCTATTTGCAAAAGGTATCGTGGGAACTTTTACAGATCACAATTGATATAGACTATCTGAACTGATACAGACTAACTGGTCCAAAAGACAGCACAAGCAGTGGCTCAAGTGCTCCCTAAAATCACCCTGAGACACCAGATGAATACTTCAGGGGGTAATCATTTGCAGTTCCTAGAACAGCTGGCATTCAAATATTGATATACCTACAACACATTTAGTTCAGAAATATTTCCTATCCTGATGGCATAATGAAGTGTCATTCACAATGCTGTAGCTAGCTCAGTGGTATCAAAATGGTATAAATGCACATAGATGCATGCAGGTATAGGTGTTAGTAGTATAAGATGCATATAGGTACGGGTGTTCTGCCTATGCTTATAGCCCTTCTAAGAAGCAAAAAAAATTTTTTTAAGAATGACTTGCTTTCTTGAGAGGATAAAGCCAATGAGTATGCAGTCCCTGGGTTTTTGTTGTGATGTATCTTTTGCTTGTGACATTCAAAAGTGGTAACATCCAGCTTGCACACACCTATAGTGACCAAAATATCATTCTTTATTTTGAAATGCTGTTCAGAATGTAATGGAGAAATCATTGTTGGGCTAGAAAGGTTGAAATAAGCCAGTTTCTGTAGCCAATGCACACCATCCTACTTGACCACTTTAACTCTCTTCCATGGATGATCAGATACCACTTCCCTCTATAACAAATCAGTACAGAAGCAATAATTAGTAATTTTTCATGTCACATTGTTGATTTCTATAGAAGTCAGTCAAAATGCTGCCATACAAAGTTTCACACAGTCAGCTACATTGATTTCTTATTTGGTCCCCTATTGATRATTGATGTTCTCTTACAACTCATAATTTATGTTGCCATATTACTTTTGTATATAAGGCAGTACTTTTAGCTGTACTTTTCCAGGTTTTTTTGCTTCCCTTTTGCAAACAAGAAAGCTTTTTTGTAACTTACATCCTGCCTGAACTACAGGAGAAGCCATATGGGAAGCTAGCCAGCCTCTGCCCCAATAAAATGTAAATGAAAACAACTTTATCCAGTAGTTTTGGAGTCATTTTTGAACTCCTGTTCCCCAGAAACTTCTCACTATCTTCAAGGTCCTCAGGTAAAAGCACCTAGAGGAATTGTAGGGACCTGGAGGTACACAAGGACCTTTCCCCAGTTCATTGCTTTGAATGAGCTTTCACATGTCTTCTGGACACTCGAAATTCCCTGGCAGATAAGCAGACCCCAAAGGATCTGCAGGAGGCACCCAGACCGAGTCCCTAAACTGCATGTGTCTTGGCAACACAACTCCGCTGGTGTCACTGCATGATGGCATCAATAGCTGGCGCTGGGTGCTATTCCTATAGTAAAGCGTTCTACGATGTCAGCTCCCTGAATGTCAATCTGTTGGCTTTTCATCATGTTTCTGTGCTTCAAATAGAAAAGAGACAACAACTGACTACCTTCACTTAATAAAGGAAATGGCTCTTTACTCTCCAAAAGATAAGGACTGTGTTCACCCTTGTTCTTAAGAGGAGACAGTGCTTTCCCCGAGGTTATGCACAAAGGGTTAGCAAAATCTCACCTTTCATATAAGCTATTCACGTACTCCCACACAGAGATGCATGCATGAATTTAAAGTAAAAGTATGTTCATGTGAAATTGCATTTATTTTACTTTTGTGATATATTTTACCTTTTATGGATTATGCAAAATTCTCTTCCCTTCCACAATTGCTAAAGAGCCTTCCCAATTAATGTTGGCTACATGAATAATTAATTTACTCTTTTGTCATCATTATGCTATGTAGAAGCCTGTCTGCTAAACCATAAGTGACAAGAAAAAGAAGTATTTCCAGTTATCCTTCTTTTGTAGTTTACAGAAAATACAGCAAATCCTTCTTTTCTCAAAGAGCTTAGTTGGCCTTTTGAAATATTGATCCTGTATATAATAATACATGACTACATTTCACATTTAGCCATCTCTAGCCCCAGGTTCTCGATGGCTGGTTTAAGGAGAGTAAAAGCTGTTTCAAATTCCCAAGCCACAGAGCAGCTGTTGGAAAATTATTTTTTCCCAACTGAACCACACTGAAGTAGAAATAATTCTATCCAAATTCTGAGCACTACATAACACATTTGCACATTTAATTTATAGAGAAGGTTAATTACATTGCTCTGTTAGCAAGACCTGCTTGGATGCTGTAGCCAGAAAGCATAAATGATTTTAAAGAATGCATCAAGAGAGTGGATTTTTTTCCTCTAGGGTTGCTTCTAAGTCTTTTGTGCTCAGCCAAGCAATAAGAGATGTACACATATCTGCTGTGATTATATTCAGAATCCCCAGAAGTCTGAACCTGAAGGAATGTCAAACAAAACTCAGTAATAAATGAATTTTGATGCCAGAATTGAAACAAAACAAGCAGCATCATAGTTATATAAACCTAAAGTTAATCAAATTCCAGGAAAACCATAAGTATGCATCCTGGCTCTTTACCTTTTACAGTTAATAAGTTCATGCATTATTCAGGCTGATTATCTCCTAATAATTACAATTTGAAACAGTAGGATAGATGACTTTTTATATAGAATATTAATAGAGCAAAAGTGATACAGGGATATTCACTATTCGTAAGATACAGCACATTAAAGTGTATTTGGCTTGAATGTGTTGTTATTGCTAGCAAATTATGATCATTTGCTGTGTACTGTTATCATGTGATAAATATGTGAGGCAGAGGATAATAATTCTAACTGGCATTAGTGGGAGTACTGACTAATTAGGGAATGATTATTTCAGACCACTTAGCAGAGGGCATGCTGCAACCACCAGGTTGTGTTCTTCTTTTGATGCGAGGACAGTGATTGCCCCCAGCATTTGTACGAGATGCCTGTATGAATTCCAGAAATAACACAGACCTGTCAGATGCAGCCATTTGGGAGAACTAGGGAATAAATAAGAGATGTTTAGTCACACTGATGGTTATGCAAACATTAATTATCTCCTTAGCACACCTACATCACACCTCTGATAGATTCTTCACTGTCAAAGAATTTGCAGGAACTTTTCAGATTCAAAGAATTTTCATGCATTGGATGGTTGACTACAAAAGAGCAATTTTAATGCCTAAGAGCTTCAGCACTGACTTTCTACTAATTTAATGTGAGAAGCAAAAGATTCAAAATGGTACAAACCTTTTGGTCGCATCTACAAAGCTACGTTCTGTTACATTCACCTCTCTATGGGAAGAGCAAATAAAATACTGTATTACTTTCATGCCCCATTCATAACAATAGTGAGCATACCGAATGGTTCAGACTAACCCTTGCCCAAGCGGTCTAAAGACTTCAGATCCATATGCTTACTCATGCTGTGCAGATCAGCAGGAACAGCCYGCTCACATTTCAGTGGCACACAAGTTTACAGGTAGCCTTTCTGTTTGGGGTTTGAAAGGCTGAGAGAGCTGGGCCTGTTTAGCCTRGAGAAGAGAAGGCTGAGAGGAGATCTTATCAACGTGTACAAGTATCTGAAGGGAGGGTGTCAAGAGCATGGAGCCAGACTCTTTTCAGTGGTGCCCAGTGACAGGACGTGAGGCAACGGGCACAAACTGAAACACACAGTTCCATCTGAACATGAGAAAAAACTTCTTCACTGTGAGGGTGACAGAGCACTGGAACAGGTTGCCCAGAGAGGTTGTGGAGTCTCCTTCTCTGGAGATATTCAAAACCTGCCTGGAGGCAATCCTGTGCAACGTGCTCTAGGTGACCCTGCTTGAGCAGGGGRGTTGGACTAGATGATCTCCAGAGGTCCCTTCCAACSTCARCCATTCTGTGATTCTGTGATTCTGCAGGTCTTTTCAAGATGAAGACTCTAATGAAATTCTAGAATTATGAAGAGTAATTCCATTGAGTAAGGGTGCGTTTTACACTCAGCATTTACTTTTGAAAGTACTTCTGAAATAATCCCCTAACCCACTTCTATATAGTAAGCAAGTAGCAGGGTTTTTACAGAAAGTTCCCATTTATGAAACACCTAATAAGAAATTTTTAAGGAAATACATGAATAAAACCTCATCAATTAACCCCTTTCTGACTGAAGTCATTTTTGATGGTCATATGCAGCTATTTATTAATAAAGGATTTAACTCTATTTATGGCTGATTAATGCTAATAGCATACTGTGGTACAGATATGACAATCAGCATGGAGTGAGGGAGGAGAGGAAATCTGCAATGCTTGATCAACTTTGATGAGCTTTATACTGCATTTTGTCATGCAGTTATTTATTTGAAATTGAGAAGTGGTGTCTGATACAAAACAATGGGGTGTCTGATACAGAAAGAATAAACAGTCCAAGAAAATATTTATATAAACTCCAACAAGTGTTAAGTATCAGAAAGTCCACATAAACCAAATCAAAAAAGCTGTGTTTTATGCATGCATTTCATCCATGTAAGTGATAATATTCTTATTTTCTAAGCAATGGTAAACCAGCCCATAAGAATGTATAATGTGATCCTTAAGAAAGGCACTCACCAAGAAAAACACAAGTTTTTTGTACGTTTAAATTGTTTACTGTTTCATTTGCACTGTGTTGACTGGTTGACTGTTTTATTTTTCTTTCAAAGCATACTTGATTTTTCACAGTATAGACCTAAACCCCCCCCCCCAAAACAAAACAGAAACAAAACACAACAAAAAAAACTTGTGGCAAATGTTCCAAGTCAAGATAAACCCTTTTTTATCTTCCTCATGTCAGAATCCCCTTTCCTATTAAGGAAAAGTGGCTAGTGACTCATGCAAGGAAAAAAAACAACCAAMCAAACAAAAAAACACTTTAAAGAGAAATGTCATAATGTAAAACAGGTCCCCACCTCCAAACAAGCAACAACCCTTCTCTTAAACCAAATCCCTCTGACCCCAGTGGAATGTCCTACCTGTATTAGGTCCCTCTTTTTAAAACAGAGGTATTCCTTGATGGAGTATGTGTGGCACACTTTGCTAACTTCCTTCTAAGAGCTGTGTGAACAAACCTAATGCAATAGAAAATAGATAAAAACACTTAACTCCTTTTCCCATGCAAAGTTGATAAATTTTTCCTGTGCACTTGTCCCTAATGTTGGTTCCTTACTGTTTATTGACATCTGTTTTGTTTCTAAGGCAGAAGATACTGAACAGCAGAGAAGACAGAGATATTTGTGTCCTACAGGCCTTGCTCTGTTACAAGGGCTATGATAAAGCTAACAACAATAACTATTAGGTTTGAGTATAGATTGCTACACTAATGAAAGTGCTCCTTAATTTGGATTTCCAAACTCGAGTTAAAACAGCGAGGGGACCGTAATTATTCAGATTAATATTACACAATCAAATTAATAGCTTTATAGGATAAACTTGCGTTTCAGATTAGAATAAGTCACTTTAAAAGTTAATTTGCAAGAATTTGATAACAGTAAGGAGAGAGAGGCTTCGCAACATCCCAAACGAGTCTGTAACTTCAGCATTGTGGGACTGACGTGGTACGTTCTAGCTATTCTGCCATCACTGCAGAGTGACTTGGATTGCCTTCATCTGCTTAGCCTCCTTCAATTATGCATTACTATGCTGCAGAGAGTTCCCTAAGGTTAAGCAATAGACTTATTTTCTACTAAACTATCAGAGAGAAAATATACAGTAATGGGGGTGAGCTGCAGCTATTAGCTTAATGAAAAGTTTGTTGGAAAACACATACACAAGTAGAATGTTTATTCACAGATGGCATCTGCAGTATTTTTGCTCTAAGCTTATACAGCTGTGGGATTTGTGTACCTGCTCTCAAGCCATTGCCTTGAGTCCTGCTTTTCTTGATCATTCGCCTTCTAACAGTAATTTCCCTAATATCATGAAGAAAGCTCTATAATTGCTCTTCAGTGGTTCACAACACTATCCTCATGCTTATGAGAACTGAAAAGATGACCACAAAATTTGATCAATGGTGGCAACCCACTGCATCACATTGCCCCTCTCTTTTGGGCTCCAGATGCTCTGTACTTTCATAGCTAGCTATTACACACTCAAGTGTCAGTCCTTCAAAAATCTATTGCCTAAAAAGTGTCACAAGGGTCTTTCTCCCCTCTGACACTTCTAAGCTCCTTTTGTCTAGAACACAAATGTTTTATTTATTGGAATAAAATGCTAGACTGCTACCTTTCATTTTGATTTTATTTCTGATTTTTTTTGTTTGAATTTGGAGAGTTGCAACTGTTGAAAGCAAATGAGAATGTATTTCTTAGAACTTCCTAGAGAAACCTCAAAGTATATTTTATACTTTGTTTCATTTATTTTCCTGACTCGTTTTCAATGAAACCTTTTACTTGGTCCTCCTCAGCAGAAGGAGATTCATAATGAAGTTTGCTAGTTACCTGTTCCTTTATCCATTTTATACCCTTGATGAATGGATCCTTTTCAGCTCTTTCTCCTTAGTAAACCACCATTAGCTTTTATATCTTTTTCTTCATTCAATCTATAAACTTTTCTCCCCATTCAGAATTATTAAGGCATCCAAATGGCAGTGTTAAAGCCGTTCAACCTTTACTAGATCAGCAGTACAAAACTGCTTTGCTCTTCATGTCAGGAGAGGTCACAGTGACTATGCAGCATACCTTGATGCTTACAGCTATACAGCTCTTAATACTTTACCCAGTAATGAGCAGAATGAAAACAGTTCTTTTCCTGTTAGCAAACATACCGAGCACCACAAAATGCATGGAAATGGAGTGTGTCATTCAAAATCCTCCACATAATGCAGAATGAATCACTTCCTCTGGAACATATTTTGGTATTTGCTTACCCTTGCTGTTAATAAGTTGGTTTTATACTCCACACATCTAAGTATCCTGCTAATACACGTACAACTGAATCACAGGAAGTGGACATGCGTGGAACCTGAAATTCAGCTACTTCTTATTACTCTGCTTTTCTAATCTATAGTGAAAGAGCAAAGATTTGCTTAGGGTACTATTCTGAGGATATATAAATTCATTGGAAGAGGCTCTTCACCAAAAATCCTTACCTGAGTTTTTAGTGTGCCTGTTTTTTTCTTGGGATTACTCTGGCTCTGTGATAACATGACACATGGCTACGGTCAAGATCTCTGTTGCAAGAGTCAACTAATTTGCAGCAAGTTCCAGTTACCACCAGTTTTGGTTAAGTGAACTGTGGTTAGAGATATGCTTTTGAAAAAAAATTAAGAAGTATCTTAGCACTGAAGATAGACAAAAACACTGAAATAGATGAAAAAAGTCTCAATTTTGTTAATGAATTACAGAATAATTCTATTTTTTGTTTTGATGTGAAATTTTAACTATCCTA
Source organism: Apteryx rowi (assembly GCF_003343035.1). Lineage (NCBI taxonomy): Eukaryota > Metazoa > Chordata > Aves > Apterygiformes > Apterygidae > Apteryx > Apteryx rowi. Next base: position 2,436,874 of record NW_020451094.1, on the reverse strand, counting down.
AACAATAGTTACTTAGAGAAAAAAAATGAAAAGCAAAATCATAGAAGCTGGAGATTTGAGGAATTCAATGGCAATATGCATTACAGTCCTCTGTTTCCTGCAGCTTTTTGTATAAGTCACTCAGAACTTTTCAAAAACTGAACAGCACAGCACCTTGTACAGTCTCCAGTTCATAAAAGGACTGAAGCATATATTTACATCCTGATTAAGTTAATAGGACTTAATCAGAAGTTAAAGTTTAAAACAACTGTAAGTGCTTTCCTAAATCAGGAACATATCGGTACATGAAATGATTAAAAATTCACTTTGTTCTATTCATATATTATAGACACATTAATATGCCTAAGTGGAGGACTAAAGATAGGAACCATGGATGACAGTACTTAACTGCTTTCAGAAACTGTGTTATCCTGAAATGAGGAAGCTAATTCAATTTAAAAGAAAATAAAACAGGGTATGTAGTTAGCATAACAGGCTAGGCATCTAAAGGAAAGCATATTAGAAGAAACTTAAGCATTTTAATGGAAGATGTCTCACTCTTAGTTTTTAGTGTGTTTAAATCCTTTGCAGTGTTGGATCTGAACTAACATATTAAAATGATACTGCTTTTTTAACTCTACATAAAAACAGACCAAAATAATGACGTATAAGCATACAGGCACTTACATACGCTAAATACAGTAACATAACAATCTTTTGTATTAACAATATTTCTATCTGCAAGTTTCCCCTCCAACTGTATCTGTCCAGTCTATCATGACATTCATACAAGAATATCATCGACACAGGGCCTGCCACAGCTGTTAAGCGGTTCCCCTTGCAGCTACCTATTCCTGCAAGCACACAGACAGCTGCTGCCTTCTCCCAGCAGTTACTTCGCCAGCCCACAACAGCAGTGTCAAATGGAGGAACTCCAGCAGGAGTGGAGGCCAGCAGGGACGGACACATCACTTTTTCCCCTCCAGGGTCATCAAGAGCATTTTTTACAACCACTAGCGATTCCAGTGCCTAAGTCAAAAGATGATCATCTCCTCACACAGCAGACTGACAGGATATCTGTAGTCTGTTTTCAAGCAGTCATTTGTGCAGTCACTTACACTAGAGGTAAACAGATGTAAAATACTGTTTACACATGGTTGCATCTCAAACTTTCATTAAGATGCAGAACGACAGTGAATCAAGTCCAAAGTTTGCCACTAGATACAATAAGATTGTATCACTCTTTGAAATCAGTGTCTCGTGTCTCTTCAGCAGACCAAAAACCACAATGAGGAGGTCATCACTGCTTAGTGAGCCTCCCTGTGCTTTTCTTTTTATGATATGGATAAAACCAATATTTGTATGGGTTTTGAAYAGATGCTATTGAATATATACAAAGATTAAAAATGCTCTCTGAAGAGATATTTTTATAATTTCTATTTATGGCAGTCAGGTAATGCATACAGAAAATTCAGTTGATGTTATACTTGTTTCCCTAATTAAATTTCTCTAACTGCATTTGTAAGCTTGAACTATGTATTAACTGCAGATGTTAGTACAGTGAAATGTTAGCCTTTTCACTAATCAAAACACACAAGAGCGATTATGAACCAGAACTCTGTCATTAATTTCAACAGAAACTTAACTTTACTCTTTGGCAAATACCTTGCATGTTAAAATGTATAAATAACTTTCCTTATCTTGGTAAGCATAACTGGAAATACAGATGACTGCATCTGCAGCACTTTAAATTTACATCTGCAGAGTGCTATGCATGGTTTGTTTAGTTAATTGATTTTACACATTCTAACTGATTTATGCTTATTTATCAATTCATGTAATGCAAATGCTGACCAGCACTTCCAAAGAACATTTGGAATTCACATAGTTTCTCTGGTTTAAAGAAAAAGGTGAGGATCATTGATTACACTTCAAAGAATGTACTTCCAGTCACACAACTTAATCCTTGATCATACAAAGCAGCTTAAAAAGCAAACTGTAATTATAGTGGCCTGGAAATTCATAATTTGGTTGCTTAAAATTAGTTATGCATTCAAACCAACTGCCCTGAAATGCTACCACTTAGAACTGGGCATAAAATTTTGTGCTTCCAACCCAGGAAAAAAGAAATGAACCCAGACAACCAGTATAATATGAACACAGGGAAAGATCAGTCATAAAAATACCTGGAAGTGCAAGAGAAGGGAAGGAAATTTAAAATTCAGTTTCAAGATTAATTTAGTTAAGCTACACAATATTTCTAACATAAAAATGCCTGAATGGGGAAAACCAGATATCTAATAGTTTCAATATATGTTAGTATGAATGGAGCTGTTTAGAGACTAAAAATTTCATTTCATGAGAAAAATTACACAATTTCAGGATATTGTTACATTCCAGATGGAAGAAAATGACAACACCATGAATTTCTATGTCATGCAAATGAAGAAAATACTTGTTTTTGAATGCAGTTAGGTATTTGTGTCAAAGTTTTCATTGTTTCCATCACCTGAACCATATTTTTACTGTATTGGTCAAGGCAAGAAAGGAAAGAGGAAAAGAAGTCAGTGCTTTTGTATGTCATCTAGCACTTACCGCAAGAAAACTCAGACTAAAGCAGAAACGTTAAAAAAAMCCCTCAAAGCCTACCCTAAAAAGAAACAAAACAAACGCTCTTGAAATAAAGTACCTGCTTTTCTTTTAGTCATCTTTATATCTTCCTGTTAGAAGAGTAACAAATGACAGTTCCCTTTTCCCACGTACTTCCTTCACATTGCGGGATGACAAGCTTTAAACCATCTTTTTGGGTGGATTAGGCTAAACTGCCTGACTGCTCACTGAAGCAGGGGGGAGTGCTCACATAATTTCTTCTGCTAATTCAGTTGTAGATCAGCAATTTTCAGCAGAGAAGCAATAACAAACAGCTGGAGACCTTTAGCTTCTTCATGTTGTACAGCCATTTCTGTAACTGTCTTGCCTTTTCCTAAAACATCTCAAACGCCCACCTCATACCTTCCCCCCTCAGGGAACATGTTCACAAATACAATCGTTTCACCTTGCAAACAGCTAGGTTTTGTAACATTCACATTTCTGTTTCTATCTAGGTACATTGTTTACTGCTACTTTCTTTTACATTCGAGAAGCAAATAATGACACAAATCATTAGTGGATGTATTTAAGCTTACTGATTTATCTAATGGCCTCCAATCCCTAAAAATACAAATCATCAGTGCACATATTTAAGCTTACTGAATTATCTTGTACCCTCCTACCACTAAATATGTCTAAAACATCAAATCATTTCAATATTTTCTAAATAAATCACATTTTTATTCAAAGTATCTTTTTCAAAACTTCCTTCTATTTTATCAAGAGTTTTACAGTTCAGTAAGAACTAACCATTTTACTGAAATAAACAACTTTCTTCCACTTTCTATTTCATGGATAATTTCAAAACCTTTTGAAATTGCCCCCAAATTATGTTTTTACAGATTACAAGGAATCATGTGGCTTTAGTTATTCCTATAGCAAAACAATACTGACAGATTCAGAACTATTTTAATTTCTCCATTTTGTCCCACTTGGTGGAAAATGTAAGGATGTTGGTAGTCCTCCTCAGATGTGATCAACTTATACTGAATACTGCTGAAAATCTGAACATACGTTAATTTCTCTCTTGGATAAATTATATTGTACCAGAAGAGCCGGGAGAAAAAAAAAAATAGTAATTCCCTCCTACACACACATACCTACTGGAAAGGATGTAGAATGAGTAGATATTAAATTTATTAGTGAAGAAACAAGAATAACCAATATATGGTAACAAACATCCTGCATTAAGGAAAGAGAAATAGAAAACACACTGGTAACACTGTGCAACAGAATACACAGAGATTCAACAAAGACATTTTTCATTCAAATTTTTGTTACTTTGGCATAACAGTAGCCTATCAGGTTAAGAAACAGATTTATATTTTAATAATTATTTTTCATTCTTAAACAGAAAGAATGCTTCTGCATTATTTTCATTTCTTTAAAATATGTTTTATTATATTAAGGAATATTTTATTTTTAATGTGAGTCTCAATGAAAGTGTCTCCTGCTGGGAAAAGCTTGCCCACCATCTGTTTAGTGGCAAATCTGTCACACACACTGAGTGTCAGGGAGCTGATTCTTGTTTCCATTTCTACATGAAAAATGCTCACCTCACAACAGCACTTGATTTCCTATTTTATTTCTAACTAGCTCCTAGCAAAAGTTGGCCTGCTTCCAATCTGCAGAGCATATGACAATGGCTTAAGTTTCCCAAGAGTGATTTCTGCGTACCTCATCTAAAGTGCAAGGCGGGTAAGAGATTAAAAGGGATTATAATTTATTAATCTTGAGAACAATTTCCCAAAYCAATTTTTGTTCCCCGAGTTATAGATGCCAGCCTGTCCTCAGCTCGGAGCTGTAAACAGCATCACTGTTACTGCACAAGTGACACCTTTTGAAAACAGAATATTTTTTCACCTGCAACCATCAAGGTGTGGTCTAAAAGCTGACCTCTGCAGCAAACTAAGGAAGTTATCCCGTATTTCCCTGCAGATTTCTTTTCTAAAGTGAATAGTCCATGGATAATTTTTCTGATGAATTACTCTTGGCCACTTTAGGCACAGAAAAGGATAAAGGAAAATAGAGCAATTTCCATCTTGTTCTGAAGACAAGAAAAGAATGCTTTAGGCATTTGAGAGGAGGGAACATGAGGAAGCTAAGAATCGCGGGTCCTTAATTCCTTTCTCATCTCCTTTCTTGAAGTGGTAGACTAAAAAACTAAAAGGGCATTATTCTCTAGACGACTGAACTTGAGCACAAGCCCAAGTGAAAATTACCCATTATGTTCTATTAATAGGCCAAATTCTTATCTCCACATTTTAGTTTTATCTCTGATTTATTATAATATTAAATTATAATATTAACCTGTTTAATGTGGTAAGCTAAAGTCTACATAAAGCAAGAATAACAAAAACACAAGACTCCCAAACTATCTACCTGATCTGTGAAACAAAGCCTTTCTCTAGTAACTCATTTTTGTCCCTAGCAGAATGAAATGCCTTTCTAAGAACTGATCCTGCTCTGCACAGAGCTCTTTTAAAAAAGGAGTTTAGGTCTGGTTGAAAGGAAAATCAGACATAGCTGAGAAGTTTTCAAGTGATTACTGGTAGAAATACGAGCTAATTTGAGGGGTGAAAGGTAACTTAGTCCATAAGGGCACATCAGCACTGCTAAATGGAAGAGAGCCAGGAAGTAAGTCTACGTTCTGGGACTCCTGTTAGCCGCTGTGCTCAGCTGTTAGTACGGTCCCTAACTCTGCTTTAGAACCTTCTCATCAGAGCAAAAAGAAATATTCCATAAAAGAGGCTGGCTTTAGGCAGTGTGGATGTAAAAAAGTCTATGCTACTTGGTCTTAGAGACAGAGATTGCTTCTTAGCCCATTTTATTTAGCAATACTGGTACAACTTAAGCAATAGAAGAAGAGCTGCTAAAAATGAAAAAGAACAATAAATGTAGCAGAAGGGGAATTTTGATGTTTAATGGGAGTGCCAATGAGTTTTGTTGTAATCAGGAAATGATATYCTGAAGAAAAGATCTAATCAGGTTCAAAACGTAGCTTTCAAGCCTCCTAAGGTAGAAGAGGCAGATCAAGCCATTGTAAAGTCATTATTCAGAGTCCTTCAATGAGGTAAAATTAAACTTAAAATAATGTGCTAACATGCTCATCTTTACATATGAAACTGCAATTTATGAATGAGTTAACTTGTTGATATAAGGACTTGAATAGTATTTTAAGCTGTAGTTATCCAGTTTAAAGTTTAACCTTATCTTTAATGATAGCTGTCCAGAGTGTTGCCTTAATTGAAGATCTCTCCCCTCCCTTTGGTGGTAGATAGTCTGCTTCTTAGACACTCAGCAAGCATCTAATGAGGAATACTTGGAGTGCAAGCACATTTCAGCTTCAGATACATTTTTGCCTAACCAGAGAATGTGATAGTGGGAAGGCAGCAGGAATGGCACAATATAGCTGGATAAAACTGAAGTAGTTTTGAATGCATCAATAATACAAACAATTTTATTTATTTTTGTTTTGGACTATCTTCAGATGATTCTCTTAAGCTAAAATAATATTAAATAATAAAACATATTTATAATGAAGTGTTAATGATAATTCAGTCTAGAAACTGCTGCTATTTCTCCAAAAAATGCAAATGAATATAAAATGTTGATGTTATTCTACCACATAGTACCTTGATCTCTTACTGAAGCTTTACAGATTCCTTGTTCATATCCTCTGGATTATGTCACAATTCAGTAACTGGATGATAACATTGAATGATTTTTTTTTTTTGAAAGCTCATCTGCAATGCTTTTCTCTTATCACCTTCCTTTGATTTTTAATAGACGGAAACCTCAAATAGCATGCATTAGTATAATTCCACTGACTTCAGGGAAAGTATGCTAGCTTCTGCCAGGTCAGGATCTGGACTGCAGTGAGTAGTGTGCAATTATGACAAGCTACAGTTGACACCTTAGGTCACAAAGTGGCTTACCACTGTATTACTCTGTAAATGAGAAGGTGAGTTGCAGAGATGAAATAAAATTTGCCTGAAATTAGAGGACCAGCACATGAACATAAACAAGAGAATCAGGCTGGGTTTTCTTCTGAATAGACACCATTATTTTCATGTTTTGTTTCATGCTGCGTCACATAGCTTAAATGGTAAATTTAGCACTAAACTAGTATCTACCGAATTTATAAATCTGAAATGTGTTCGTTAACCTCAAGGTACAAATAGAAATTTGGTCTAGTACTCCTTTCTTGAGGTACGTCATTTGGGAATTTAATATCACCAACTGTAGAAAAGCACTGTGGTGCACCTCTGCACAAAAGGCTGGAGCAATGAGAGATCTACCACAACTACAGCACATGAAATGCCCTGGAAATTGCCTGATCCAAATGCGGTTAAGATTAAATGCAACTGTAAAAGCTCCTACGGATTTCACATTAGCCTGTTTTTCTGTCTAACAGTTCAGAGCAAGATGAAAATGAAAGTCTTTCTACTAATTTAAAAACATTTAGAAACAGCCTAGAGAGTAAAACAGAAGAACCATCAGGTAAAGCAGGACAAATAATAAGGAACGTAACATCCAGAGGATACTCCTGCCTGGCCTGGCCCTGGAGGAAACGTTCCACGGCTAAGGAGGTGGGCAGGACGAGTCCTTTGGAGCTGCTAGGAGGACATGCAAGTGCATCTCTGTTTTCTCTCTTCCTCCGTTCTCCTACCTCCCGAGCATTTCACTCACTCAGTTCTTTTCCTCTGTAGCAGCAGCTTGGCTACCTTTTTCCAGGTTGTTACTAACTCTTCGTACATTACTTCACTTGTTCTTTGCCCCTCTCAACCCAACAAAACAAGCTGTAACTATGCTGGGTTCTGGTGGCTTTCTTCGTTGCTTGAAAAGTTCATTCTGAGGTGAGTGTGGTAAACTCACATTATAAAAAAATGTTATAATAAATAATGTTATGATAAATGTTACAATAAACTCTTATGTTACCAAAGACTGTTAATCATGTTCTCCTCCTCCTCAAAACCTAGTTCTTCAAATTTTTTCTTATAAGTCATGTTCTCACTGACAGTTCTCATTCTTCTCCCCGGACTAATTCCAAATGCTCAGTGTCTTTTCTAAAATGTGGTGCTCAAAATGTCAATAATATTAAAGAAGAGCCCTTACTAAACACAAATAAAAATAAAAGGTTCTGTTTTACTTAAATGTGGAACAATATTACTGGCCTTCAAGCCTCCTTTATAATTCACTTGGAAAATCAAATTTTGTTTTAAATCAACTGCAAACTGGAATGTTTAGCAAATCAGAGCAGCTTAYTTTGCATATATTAAAAAGATCTCAAAGCAAAAATGTACATTCATAAACAGAAGCACTGCTTCTGGTGATGTTCCTAATACATGACAGTAGTCTAATGGGTAAGTCTCCATGTGGATCTGAAAAATACATTTCTTTTCATTAGAAAAGAAAAAATCTCCATCAGGCTCTAGAGGCTGAGCAACTGAGCGTCCGGTACTTCATATATCTTGTGATCCTCTAATTCAAAATAAAAAACGTTTTGGTTTAAAAGTGCCACAACTCCCTCCCCTTTAAAATGTATTCTCAAATAAAACTTTGAAAGAATGAGGTATTTGCAAACTGTTTAAATTTTGCTGGAACTGCCTCTCCCTTTTTCATTTTACAGAAAACTAGTTACAGTTGGGGTTTTTTTTTGCATTTTTATTTTCTTTATTTAGCTGGCTATCTATAAAACATGTTTTTGCAAGTATGTAAGCATTTACATTATATGTATGTATGAGGTTTGAGAGCCTTAAAATAATCTCTCGCTGCAGAAAAACTGTATATGTTTTGATAGGAACCCATAAAAAATTAATATCTATTTTTTCAGAGCATCAACAGCATGTGCCCTCACACCTGAAAAAATACGGTGTGCATCTAGGGTGCCCCCCAGTGAGTCTGGGTAACAAGATAGGTTGTGATTACGTCTGTTCTTTAAGCTGCAAAATTAGCTATCAAAAACTAGAGAGTTTGGAAATCTCTCTGTCTGGGAGCAAAGCAACTCTCTACCATAGTCTTGATAGATTTAAATTGCACTGTACTTTATCTTTGGCTCTGTCTAACAACTTGTCACCTCATTTTACTGGGGGACAAAGACTATGGGGATCTCCCCCTGGAATTAATGGGGCTGTAGCTCCTTCATGACAGCTCTGAAGGGCAAGGTTTGTACAGAATGAGGGAGGCAGTCACAGCGGCATCACCCTCTTTCACTTGGCTGTCACCCTTTCTCTAGGCATTCCTCCTAGGGGCTGACATCAGCAGAGTCTGCCTTGGCCATAAGCGTTCCCGTTATCCAACTCCTGCCCTGCAATTTCCTAATTTTGGAAACTTGATTTCTAGAAAAGCTATCTTTCTGTGCTTTTTATCTGAAATAAATTATTCACTTAGAAATGATAATTTTACTTCATTATAACAACAAAGACTTTCTGTTATCAATTACTAATATTTATTGAATTAATTGTTTGAACCCTGTCAGATTCCTAATTTCAAGAGAATACTCAGAGAGTGACAAACTAATGAGGACTGTCACAGGCCACTATAATTAGAGACATTTTTCAAAGTGCTGTGTAGGTAATAGCAGCTATAATATCATTCATAATTCATTAAAACTTAAAACATTCAAGTGAATATGAAATCGCTGTATGTGCAACTTTGCCTGAAAGTCTGCATGCAAGAAGAGATATGAATGTGTTCTAGTTGTATGATAATTTCCCTTTTATTCAAGTGACCTAATTTTTCATCTTTCTTATGATATGATTACTTTCATAGCACAAATTTCAAAGCTATGATCAATTTGAATGAAAAATGATTATGACTAGATGTTCCAATTCAATGTTTCTACAAGATAATAAAATGAAGGTAACAGTGGTTTAGCACACTATATGAGCATTAAAGTCTTGAATAGCTGAAAACTGATTTTTTAAAGAAATAAAGTGCTGCCTCATTTTCATCTCTGTAATACAGTTAATTAAATATCATTACTAATTTTAAATCATTTTAATTTCATAAAATTCTAAGTTCACTCTTAAAGACAGCTGCATTAGTAGCATTCCAAATAAGTAGCTGTTATCATTTTACATCAACATGGCTTTTGATTACCTGGTCTTGATACATTTTTTGGCTTGGTTTGAAAACTTCTTTATATTCTGTATTAGAATCATTTAAACTCACTCATTTAAAAAGGGGATGAAAGAAAGGAAAATATGCGATTCAAGAACTAAGTCGCAAAGGTTAGTACAGCATGAACTGCAATTTTGTTTTGACTCCCAGTGAAAGGATACATATGCAAATAGAAAAAAATATATTTGCATCAATCTTTGGCCCTGATCTGTCTTACAAACATGATGCCATTTGTAACTTGCTTGCCAATAACTGGCTGCACTGAAGTCTGCTACTGTTTTGCATTCACAGACAGATTTTCTACATTAGAGAACTCGGCAGCAGGGGGGTTCCTCGGTATGAGAACACAGTAACAGTTGTGTTGCAATTTATCACTGGGAGTTTTTTTTAATAATTCTGTTCCTCAAAACAGCTGAAGGAAGGCAACATTTCTGCTGGGGTTATGCTACCATATCAATTTAGAAACTGGACAGAGGCTCACTTACAGATCTCCAGATTAATGGATTAGTATTTTCTTTCAGTTTATAACAAGTTGGCCTACATGCTCCATTTGCTCTTATAACCTGGAAAATTCATTTTGAAAATCATCCTTACATTGTCTGACTCATGCCACATTTTGATAAGGATAAACAAAGCTTGGGGTCTAGTACATAGGTCATTTATAGGAAAACAGTTACAAACAAAAGACATGTAATTCTTTAGAATTAGTACACCTCTAAGGTACTTGGCTGCTTGGTTAATATATTAATTAGGCTTAATCATAAATGACCAAAGAGCTGGATCCTTTAGTGAAAAACTCTAGAATAAATTCCTGTGATATTAAGAGAAAAAAATCTCTCATTAAAAATCGTGCAGTAAGCTGTAACTAAGTATTTCACTGTTATATTGGTGTGCCTTGCAGAACATTTACAACAGTGACAGTCACAGTTTTGTAGTTAGAGGCTTTTGAGTTTCAAACAGTCAGAAGTCACAAGTCAGCTCTCCYAAAGCTTTCCAAAACCCCAAATATTTTTATTCTGAGCCTGTTTTAAAAATAACACATGCAAGATTTCTTTTTYATTTATCTCTATGCCTTAGACTTTATTATCAAGCTTTTCCTCACAATTATGAAAAGTTAAACTACATAATCATGCTTTTTATGAAAAGCTTTAAGTGAATATAAATAAGAATTGCCAAGATTGCACATCAAATTCTCTCCCTGCCTGGCTGGAGTTTGCTTGTACGCTCAAGATTGCACAACGGCCAGGTCTGGATTTAAAAGGACTCTTGCCCAGATCAGACCAGCCAGCTGCCGGCTGCTGCACAACGACTTGGCTTTGCTGTGTACCACGATTCGATTACCTACAGCTATTTCTTGCCCAAACAATTTCCTGTCACTGTGGAGGCTCTACAAATTAACGATACCTTGGTTTCTCCATTCTTTACTTAAGCAGGTATTGTTATTTCTAGGGCTAAAATATTTTGTGTAACTGAAGTTTCTGAACATGTTATTGGTATCTGGGGTGATGTCAATGGTGTGCAGCAGGGAAGGAGCTACGCTGAATACTACACTTGAGATTACCTCAAAACACTGTAAAAACAGTACTCCTTTCCTTCCTTACTGTATACTGTCTATTTTTTAAATAGGCTTACTTTAAAAACGTCATTTACAAAGGGGCATCACTCATACTGATAAGAGTTTTCATCCATTGGGCACCAAAGTTGAAATCTCAGTACACAGAACTATTAAGTTGTAAGAAAAGGAATGATTATTTAATGTGAGGTGAGTGATATTTCAGCTGTTTTCATTCCTGAGTTACCTGTAGCCAATAATGAAGGAGTTTGAGCTTGAAAAAGCAATCTGCTCACCATGCTGGAGGACAGAAATAAATACTCTGGTAGGGAATGTGCCCACTATGCTTTTTCTCTCAGTCTGGCTTGAAACAGATGACTTCTCCCCAAATTCTGCCTCTCTCTGTAAGTATCTTTAAGCAGAAAAAAATTTTCCTCCTTAATTCACCTCTATGATATACAATTTACCAAGACTAGTGTACTTTTGGAAGAGAGATGTTTCTGCCAGAAAGGAAATTACTTCTTTTTTGTCAGATAAGCAGTGGGCCATCGCTGGCCAGCAGACATTTCGCTGGTATCTGTGCTACGGGCAGCGCCAGATGTTCACTTGTGCAGACATTATACTGTTTTGATAAGTTATTGTGCTTCAGCTGGGAAACATGCATTTCATGGTCYGTACATTTCTGGCCTCCTGCAAGGAATCTCCACTGAAGCTTTCATGTGCCTTATTAGAACTTTATATTGGATTATTTWAGAAATTCTTGGCTAGACCATGTTATATGTTTTCTAGGTTAAGTAAGGATGTTACTAGATGGAAGACTGAAAGTTAGACAATCTTTTAAAATTATTACTGTCCATATTTGAGAGTTCTTCTAGTGTTTTTCTTTTGCTTAATTCTAAGATTAGAAATGGGCTTTGGCACTGAGTAGTAGTACACATCCTCAAGGAAATTCCTGAATTCCTGAAATTCCTGGAGTTTTCCTCAATTTCAGGCTATTACTTTCAAGGTACCTTTTTTACCAAATATATATAAGGAAAACTTGTAAAACTGTTACACAAGACATTTTGGATTTCATTTCAGCATAGCACTATGCTAAAGAGTGTCATTAAATGTAGAAATGTTCTTAGGCATTTTCCTGAGTTAAGACTTCATATCTATTGACACTATGTATCAATTTGATAGCAAAGAGAGGAATGAAATACYGAAGTCGTAACTTATAGATTTCACAATTAAGTTTTCAAAGTATGGAGGATTGAATAGTTCTACTTCATATTTTATTATTCATATTTGGCTAAAGTAGCTTATAATTCTTGTATAACATACACAGGCAATTTATCCATCCCCACTATTCCAAAATGTTGACTACCCTTACACTGATCTTGAGAATAACATGTAGTCTTTGTTCTTAAATATAGTGAGACATAAGTAACGGCAATGCATATTCATATACACAAGTGTTTACTGGAATTATTAACATAAAACAGGGGTACTTGCTAGATGTATGCTGTAAGATATTCTGGATTCTTTTCCCCCTAAAGACTTAGGCACTGCAGGCTTTTCACTACCTATTTTTTAATTGAAATAAGCAAGCCACGTATTTCACTAAGTGAATTCTGTATTTCATATAAAGGCAAGGCATGAAACAGTAAGTTTATGTGTTTTGAGCACTGCTAACTCTCACTCATGTTGCAGTATGTTGAAAAGTTGACTGTTAGTTTCTCCCTTAAATTTACCACTGAGGGAGTACAATGGAGGGATCTAAAATAAATCTGGTACTCTCTTGCAGAGGTGCACTATTTTCTGCAAGTAACAGAGCAGCGCCCRGAATCAGAACCTCCTCACATGACAGATGCTATCTTTCAGTTGCCCATAATAACTTACATGCCTAAGCCAGAAATATTAAAAGGACTGAAAATTGATAAAACATGTCTGACTTCTGACTCCACATTGAATAGGATTCCTTATTTTATGTAACTGTTTATTTTACTGTAGGAATTCTGTGGTACTCAACACTGCAGTATACTTCAAATTTCTTTATATTCTTGTATTTACATGTATGTTTGCCACTGTACTTTTCTGCTGTTGGAATTTTTTGTACATTTTTGTCTACAAACATTTTCTAATTTTGTGCTTAAAATCTATAGAAATTACTGCTGCAGTTCTAATGTTGTCCCTCATTAGCTTAACAGTAGAGCAGCTGTATATTTATATTAATGGATATAACCAACAGCATTATTACTTAGAWAATGTCACCTTACTAAAATATATGAAAAACTGGGCACAATTTTCAGAAAATTTCAGGAGCACAGCAGCATGTCATTACTAGAAAGAAAGACAGAAACTTTACCACCTTGGTTTCACTGAATTTAGCTAAATGCATCAAATGTCATTCAGTAAAACTAGATAGCTTTAACTGTCCATAACTAATTAGCACGTGTTGATACCTATGCAATGTTCCTATGATGAATATGTATTTGTCAGTGTTTTATTGCAATTCTTAATTTCTTATCTGTGTCTATCTATAAGCATTTCCCAGTAGGAAAAATGTCTTCTGAAGTACATCAATTCTGCCTTTTAAAGATAATGGCAAGAAAAGAAACACTTATACTGGTGAATTCTCTTAGCTATGGGATTAGCCTCATTGAGACTTGAATACACAGAATACCATATTCTCAAGAATGTTCTTCTCAGTAAGAACTTCCTCATCTTTTCCCACTTGGAGTTGCAGGTGGCTGTGTCCATGTACGCAAACAGCGTACACAAGACTAAACCTCCAGCTGGCAAACTGGAGTGATACCGAAGGCAGTGATATCTTTGGGGATTTCTAACATTAAATAATCAAGTGGGTTGTTTTCTGATCTTCTGATTTTCTTAAGAAATATGAGGCAAATATTTCAGAAATTATATTTACATCTTACAACAAATGGAATGGTTTTGGGCACAGATTTGTAAATGTTACAAAAGTCATCAAAATATTTGAAGTTCTTTGCATTGTATTATCTTACGATAGAAATACACTGAATAATCGGAAAATTTTTTACAGTAATGAGTGTGTCTCTGTCACTTTTCTTCCCCAGTGTTTCCTAGAATATAAATGAAGCCAGTCATAGTGTCCCCACATTATTTAGATAATTTTGTAACATCTCCAAAAGAGTGTCAATTTTTTCTGTTCCTGGTTATTTTTGTAGACTGGTTTTGGTGATGTATGATTTTGGGGAGAGTCATATTTTGTGTTTGTGATTGTTTTAAAAACATAGGAAGACCTTAATGATGCACCAAGATACATCTAGCCCATTCGTGTGTCTCTGGCAATGGTCAGTGGTGTAAGTCTGGGGGCTGGCACCTACTGCTCCATTTGCCCTCCGTGCTCTCCCAGCCACTCGCATGCTGCGGTTCAGACACATCTTGAGGTGGGTTCTTTGATTTTTTCATAGCCCCTGATGGACTGKTTTTTTGTGAATTCATCTAATTGCTTTACATCGTAAACTTTCAGCATCCCTATTCCACATCTTAATTAAACACTGTTACCCCTCGGTCAAGTTCATTTCCATACTGTCATATTTCTACTCATGTAATCCTTTTTCACATGGAGCCAAAGGAGATCATCTTCACCTTCCTTCTTCCTACCTTTCAGAGAATGACAGTACATCAGTTGCATTTGAATTATTGGTGTACAAAAATAATCTACTTCTTCTTGGGGCTTATTTTTTATTTTATGGTAGAATGATACATATAAATTTGCCTTATGCCAATAATTACTGTCAAAGAGAAAACTACTAAAGACACTTTTAAAAATATATTTTAAAATAAAAAATCAGAAGAACAGGTATAGATGGTAAGATGTAAGAACAATCTAACCAATATCTTATATGAAGAACAGGTAAAAGCAGATGCCTTGGAAAGAGTACAAAAATATAGTCAACTATATACGATGCTTCTCCAATTCTTTCCTAACTTCCAAAATTTAGCTCTTTATATGATAAAACTCAGCTTAAATTTGAAAATGTTTGCAAGAGGCAATTCTGTAATCCTTTATTCAAAGACAAATGGAGTAATTTGGCAAAGTTCTAGAGAATTCTTTAAAAAAGCAATATTTAAGTAGCGAAAAGAGAAACTCAGAAACATCAAATACAAAATTCTAGAGAATGTTAGCTCATTTAAACCATTTTACAGAATTTCCCCAGAAAAATAAATAACAAAATTATATCAGGAGCTGAGAAATATTTAGGAAAGCAGAGTTTACTATCGGGAACAAAAATTCTAATAGATAAAAGTATTCTGCAAACTCTCAACAGYCCAGAGCTCTGCAACCATAAGGAGCCAAAGAAATGATAAAAAAAATCCTGTAATTTTTCCTTTGTCAAATACAGACCTATTTTATTTTGTTCTCCTACCCTTCTTCATTTATTCATTGTGAAAAAAGGAAAGCATCAGGCATTTGGGAAGTGTGGGCCTTGAAATGCTGATTGCAAAACACTGTAAGCACACCATGATTGAGATGATGCCTCTGAACAGAAACAGGTATCACTTAAAAAAAAAAAAGCTTTCCTGTTAAAACATCACATTTTTAACCAAATATGTATTGGCAGTAATACGTGACATCTGAAAATATTCACAGACATGATCAAAAGCTCATGAAAGTGGTGCATCTGGATGACGACTGCTATGATTCATATAAACGATTATGAAGAACATCAGCTATTGAGAAAAAACAGGTCAGCTACAAAGAATTCTAAGCTCMTCTAAAATAGGAAATTTCACAAAATATTTATATGCTATTTTTCCTATGTTCTGCATAATAACATTTAAATATTTTACAGATTGCTAGGTATTCAAGAAAAATTTTGAACCATAGCCTATGTTCCTGTAGAAGCCAATTGTGAATGTGAATAGACACATACCGTAAAGGCTGTTCCTTAGTTCATCATGCAAAGGAGTGTACATATCCAGCCATACTGTTTTTACGCTCAGAACAAATATTATTTTCATTACTTGCAGGCCTTACTTTGTATTAGCAGAAGTTTTGTTAGCAAAATTAAATACCTGTTTGGGTAAACTGCATCAATAATTCATGTTTTGACCTGAGATCCCTTACCTCTGGGCTTTCAGCTTCGGATAATTCTCAAAGATATTGTTGATACTACATCTTGGTATTTCTTGGAAATAGCCATGATTATTGGAACAGATAGGACAGTTCTTACTTACTTTTCTTGGAGAGAGGAAAAAAATTCTACACGCATTTCTTTTTGGTTTTTACTTCCAGCAAGTTAAGTGATCTGACGGGTCTGTGGTGATTTGAATTCAATTGACTAAAATCTTACTCCAGAGACAAAGAATGGATTTTGCTCTTGTTTTTTCAACCGCAACAATGTCTTCTACCATTTAAGGGAGAGCTTTCAACAGAAAAATTCATAACTACAGAAAGCTCAGCCAAGAACACTTAACAAGCCTCTCACCGCTCTGGCCCCAGCCCACAATGTGCTTCTGATAAGGGCAGAGCCAAAGACTAAGGTCAACAAACTRAATCCCCCACTGAGCAACAGCATTCCTTTCAACAGTAATTCTTATGCAGAAACACAGATTTTATCATTATACCATCATGATCTGACTTCTGAAAATACTGTGGTCTTAGATCCAGAGTTCACTTGGTTTCGTTGTGAGTCACAACCCAAGAGCTCATCTAGGACTAGAAACTAACGTTTAAGAATGGCTTTGGCGTTGAAAACCTACTGCAGGCAGGAGGTTTACGTCTTGAGTAAAGGATGTGGAAGTGATGAGACTGAAATCCCCCTGAGATTTCCATGCATTTGATATTATGAAATCCTTTGCTGTACAAGTGAGAGCCACCTCCCTTTACCGGTCAGCTATCTACAGAGCAAAATGGAGCTGCTCCTCTGCTTTACGGGTTAGGAGCTGGTGCTTTCAGGAACACACCTCATGTTTTAGCACTGGCAATAAGCAGGGCTACCTTGCAGTAGTTCATATCTGGATATCTCTGGATATTTTGGGGGAGCACAGACTGGAGCTGGTAGGGAAACAGCTGCAACAGTAGCGCAGAGGCTTCCTCAAGCCCCTGTGGTTTGTGGGGACACAGACGTTTAGAGTCTGGGGGTCCGGCCTAGCAGGCCTGCACCTTCCACTCCTCTGTAAATGCAGGCTGCATTTTACTCAAGGCCCTAATTTTACAAAGCAGCTTTCTTTGCAAATTTGTGTTGCCGAAAAAAGGCACTAAGAACTGTAACTAACCAATTGAAAAGAAAGCTTTAATCAAAGGAATTTAATGTGTACGTTTGCTTCTTTTTTAACGCTGTTCATGATTTCTTTTTTTTCCAAAGACTAGGCTATGTCCTTCCACAATTTATTAAGAGAGACCTCTTTTTCCAGAGTTAAATTACACTTCAGATAAACTGTGCTCATATCCCATCCCYCTGGAGTCATGTTTGAGATCCAGAGGTGCCAGTGGGCATTCTTAACTACCTCAGTTGCTTCAAATTTAGCCTTTAATTGTAAAACCATCTTAAATATATTAATGCCACACTAAAAAGTCTACAATATGAATGAAGTTTCCACCCTCAAATGCAAATACAATTTTTCTTGCAATTTACCTTTTGTGTTTCATCTTCAATTGCTTTAGCTAACATTTTTTGTTTGTTCAGTCTCATTTGATATCCCAGACTTTGATATCCCAGATTATCATGGTAATCATATTGTTGTTTTCCTAGTGCTGAATTACATTGTTGTCATCAGCATTTGTGACACCACTGAGTCTTGCACAATGGCAGAACAAAAGAAGGATGCTTTCAAATTTTTTAGCAATTTTGAGATATTTGATAATCTTGAGAAAGAAACTATAGATGGGATACATTTTAATGGGTATCAATGAAACATTTTGTTTATTTTAAAGCTGCTAGAAAGACTCTTTTATATTAAAAAAAAGAGGTGTCTCCTAATGAGGGAAACAAATTAATATCCTCAATATTTTAAGGAGGATAGTCTGCTGTTTTAAAGTAAGGTTCCATATATAGATCAAAATCATTACATACAGTTTTATTTGAATTACTGCACACTCTATAGCACCAGCATGAGGTCCCAAGATGGACAGAAAGAACTATTGCCAATTATTATCTTATTATCTACCTCTCCTCTAGACCTGGAAGATGGATGAATTAATAAATTTCACAGTTTGCAGCTCAGAACTCTCAAATTCTTTCATTTACCTATTTTTCCCTTCTCCTAATCAGCTGTAGAACAATGTTCAGCCACTATTTATTCACAATCACTGGAGTGCTAGTTTGATGGAAAAAAATGATTATTTTTATTTCCCCTTCAGCAGTCTTCCCTCACAAACACTGACTTCAAAACTAGCCTCATTGGGATACAAACACCCTCAGCAATAATGATAATTAAAGTCCCCAGTGGAGACTTGACCTGAGACAGCAGAATGCCAATACACTATGACAGAATATATTAGCAAGTGAGGAATATATTATTATGGTCCATCTTTATGGCATTCAGAGATGTATACTTATTTAAAATCTCAACTGAAAAGGTTTTCTAAGGAATTTTAAGATGCCCTAACTAATATATTTTTTTAAAGATTTTAACATGGCAACTCAGAATTCAGGGCAATTAGCAGTCAGCAACTTCAGGGTTTTTTTAATCTTCCTTGTACTCTGTTTGATAACGGAAGGACACTGTCATACCCGCATATAATTTAGCGGAAATTGAAAATTGTAGTTCCATCTGTGCATTTCTCCCTTCAAAAAGAATGCAGAGTGCTGACCTAATCTTCCTGGTAAAAATAGGTGTAAAAGACATTTAAAAAAAATTGAACTCTTGTCTAATCTGAAGCTATCATCTACTCTATTTTTTATAAATCTCAATGACCATACATTAGCACATACTTTCCTTTAATCACTGTTCTGTTAAATTAAATCTGCAATAAGTATACGCATTTGTGTTCTTCTGAACTGAAGACTGGAAATTCTGTAATATAGGTGAAATTGCTAAACAGTGGTGTTTTCAAGTCATATATTTCAATTTTCTTTCTTTCCAGAAAAAATGCAGACCGAATTACTTCAGTTCATCTCAGTTACTATGCTGATAGTAGTTTTTTAATTTACAGTGTAATGCTTGCAGTTTCAGAATTTTCATCTCAAACAAATGATGCTATCGAATACTTTGTTCCTCGGTCTAATGATGTTGTTGTTCAGTTTGTTTCTAACCCATTATCCTGCTTTCAAGGTAAATTGTCAATGAATTCAATCTCTTGTGTCACATGATACCCCAGTTTAATCTAATGCAGATAGCAGCAAAACAGATGAAAAAAAAAATCTCATGGTGAATAATTACTATTAAAAAAACCCCATGGGGCAATAAGGTTTTACAGCAAATGTCTAGCCAGTGAAAAACAGTTTGTTTGTTTGCTTTTCTGGAATTTTCCCTATGAGAAACTATGAGAACTGAAGGATAAAAATGTAAAAGTTATTGCTACAGCACGCAATGTCTATAAAGAAACAGCTGTTTGACCCTCTTAGACAGAGGTTATTCTATCGAATCAAGTGCACATCATCATCACCTAAAAGATCACCTTGTCTAAAAGCAACAATAAAAAGTTTTTGTTTTAGGGAAACTGGCTAATCAACCGAAGGTAATTCACCACATAATATATAGTAAGCTCAGAAATTTTTGAGGACTAAGGGAAGAGAAACTGAAGTATTCTCCTGCATGAAATACCCTGCTTCTCTGATATAGCAAGATGCAAGATATCAAGGACCCTAATGGATAACAATGGTAAATAAGAAAGGAGATGAACAGTGGTGCTTTTCAGCAATCAGATAGTTAAAAAGAAAATGAAACAGATTCATTGAAATGTATATTACAGAGATCTTAAAAAATTGTCAAGAATGATCCTAGACCTGTGCATAAAATTAAGAAGGCACATTAAAAATGTTTTGAGCTTCAAACCTTAAGCTACTATTTAATAGTGAAATCGGTAGTGAATGACCATGAGGCAGAGACCCACAGACTGGGTGTTCAGCGTCTCAGAGATTATCCTTTCTCTATGCATCGAGGATTAAAGACCATATTACATTGTTAAAATAACGTATAACTAACGTTACAACAAAGGGAAGAGGTGAAGAACTGTGCAATGGAGCTCCATTAAATAGCGTTGATCCTGTATTTAGCTTCGCAGAGCCACAGATATTTACATATATGAATAAAAATGCTTGTTTCTGATTTGCTTTTTTAATATTGTCTGAGGATTTCACCCGTCCCTCCCCAGTGTCTCTCCCTCTCCCTGTCTCTTGCACTCCTGACTTGTAAACAAGCACTGCACAACTCTCCGTTTTGCCTTATCACGCACAACCCAGAGAAGCCCCCATAATTTGACCAAGTCCTTGTACCCAGGAACAAAAAGTATTTTTACTTGTACACTGTGGAGTATTAAAGAAACAGCAGTTAAATTATCACTGACAAAATGATCCCTCCCTTGTTTATAGTTATTATCATTATTATTTATGCATGCAGCATTTACTTACCAAAACAACCAAGGTACATAAATATTTTGCAGCACAGCAAATTCACAGTCTTCACTTTAAGTGTCCATATGAGATTGGATTTAGTATTTTGGCACAGAGAATGACTTGCTAACAGTTACAGAAGAAATCTCTCTCAGAGCAGGGAATCAGCCCCTGGTTTCTGCATCTCAAACTTATTTTGTACTACCTTATTTTCTGATCGCATTTGCTAATTTCCAGTATCCATGAATTAATAACAACTCAGAGACTCATCTTTGCCAATGTGAGAAGTTGAACTGTATTTTTCATTAGGCACGAGTATGATTAGAAAAATATTGCTACAAAATATAGGGCTACAGGTTTTATCAAATGCTTATGAAGTCTAACAACTTTCATACAACAACTTGATGATTCTGTCATCTGGTGGGCAAGCAACCTTTATCTGTTAGGCAGAACATTAATCACTATTTAAAAAACTCCCTAAAACTGAACCCTACAGCACAATGCTCAACAGTAAATAGAAGATTTGAACTGACTGTTGCAAAAACCATTATATTGATTTTCCTAGTGTAATTTAAAACTACAGAGATATAAAATAAAGCTTCTTTTGAGGCTCTGAGACCACAAATGTCACCAATGATGCAATTAGAGACAGGAGAGTGTACTGGATGATACCTGCCATACCCTAAGAGACCCTCTGAATGAACTAAGTCCACCTAGTTTGTCTAAAGGAAGGTTGGTTAACCACATAGACCTGTGGTTTTACTCAATGATAGGGCTGAAGACAAACTTGTTCCACTTTATCACCCAGACTGCTAAACACCAACTTCTATTTACTTTTTTCTTATTTCACAAGAATTATTTATTTAGTTGTTTTTTTTTCCTTCTGTTCTAGTGATATTGATGGTAGTCCAGATGTATATAAAGAACATGATTGCTCAGAAAGCTGTACTTGGACAAGATTAGATTATACAACTAAAACTATGTAGTACATAATAAATCATGCAATAATAATATTTCTGATTATCTTATTCTTACTAATGGTAATAAAAATTTTTGAATTTTCCGTGGTAAGCAACTGTGTTACTGATAACATAATATCTTTGAAATCATACACTGGGAAAAATTCCCAATTCCTCAGTCTCCATCCTTTTATTTTCAGATTACTTCTATTTAAAGGATGCTGTTCTGCAGTACGACTTTATATGCTGCATAAAGCTACTTACTCCAGACACTGTGATGTGCTTTTTCTAGCAGACACCTGAAACTTCTTGGCCACACTCTGCTCTGCAGCAGGTACCTTAAGACAGGCAAACTCATTACAGGAACCCTAGGGACATCTTAAAAAGGTACAGCTCTTACAATTTTCTTAGGTATCACAGAGAAGTGACGATCCTCGTGTAATGCAACCTTGTGTGCATGTTTGAGAAACGGCTCTCATTTACCAAGGGGTATTTAGGAAGTAAGAGCAAATTATGATATTAGCAAGTATTAGAATCCTACGTGCTCTTTAAAATTCACCTGTGAACTAAACATGTGAATCTTTATTAAGCACAGGCCCATGCCTAGACATCATTTTTGTCACACAGTTACAGTGAAGTTTACCAAAGACTATGCCTTATAGGAAAGCAATAAAGCTGGGTTTTCTTTCTATTATAAAAGTTCAATATATCAAGCACAAAGTAAATGTGTGGATTCATTTAAAGACTGAAAAATACCATTAAAAAAAGCTCTAAGTAAATAGCAGAAAGCCATTATCAGGCAGAGTCACTTAGTTTTCAAAATCAACTTGAACACGATAATACACATCATCTTACAAAATTTGTTTCTGGTGAAAATTTGTTTCTGGCTCACTTAAGCTTGTAAGTGTATTTCAAGTGTAATGCAAATAAGAGAGACGTTTAATTTTTCATTTGTTTTAAACATTAAAAAGAGCAACATTTGTCAAAAGACCTAGCTGTGTATTTACTTAATTTTAATTTGGAGAAAATGCACAAAATATACAGACAATCTACAAAGTTCATTGCTACGACAGACCAAATATTTCTCTGAAATTCAATTACAGAGAATTGATTTGGGCAACTTACTATTTGACAAGCTACAAATACTTTTAATTAATGAGCCAGTTTTATCAATTAGGCTTATGCCACATTTTGCTTTTTTCAGATCACGTTCTATCTAAGCATTTTTACTAAGCGCATCATTACTATGGTATCTGAGCACCTATTTTAGAAAGCACTTCTTAAAAGCAATGTAATTTTGCTCAATTGCTCAGAATGATAAGAATATGCACTTTTAAAATGAGAGTGATCACAAATTGCTTCCAAGCTAGCAAAGTATAGCAGCTCAGGAGCTAATCTAAAACTGTCTTCTCTACATTCACTTCAGAGATCTCTACTTTTGTACCAGTTACAAAGTTGTTGATTACTGAACTTTAACATGTGCTACCTGGATRCAGCCTCAGGAATTATTCTATTTGGGAGACTTTGCAATACATTTTGTGCTTATTTTGGAAGTTGCTGAAGTGTATTAGAGATAAAAATTATAAATTGGTCAATCACTCTAAACTGTATTTCCCTCCAGTAGCTTTAAAAAAGAAGGTGAGGTAGAGTGTACAATTTGCAGAAATCATTCCTCTCAGCAATTATCACTGAAACCTAAATCCCAACAGATTTGTCATTTTTGACAAATTTGTAAGCTAATCAAAACTAGAGCCTTCAAGAAAATAATCTGATGAATCTTAAATGAACAATGCACTCAAGTATTTAATGTATTTCAAATATTCATTGAATTTCACAAACGTAATTCATATACATAAAGTTTCTCTAAGCTATTATTTGCTTTGCTTTTGAATGACAAAACACTGGTGAGCACTACTCCCTTCCTAGACATTTTTCTTCAGTCTTCTTCTCCACAATGTGTAACTCCATTCAAGACTGTATCATTGCAAATAAATCAAAACAGAGAGGGCTGAATTGTTGTGGGAGTTATAGAGAGGTACAAAGAAGATGAAAGAGAGATTAACTGAGAAGTTCATGAGTTGCTACTTTAATCTTTGAATGTGTCTATGAYAGCTGAGTAGCTCTAAGCTGCACGTTATGGTTTACAAAAATATTTGTAAATCAAAATTTTCAATGTTTTCTATGTTTTGAAAGGGCATGCTTTAAAACATACTAATAATATCCATTTCAAGGAAAAAAAAAGATCAAAGATCCAGAATTATTTGTTGATGATGATGAAATCCTATTTGTTGATGATGCTATGTAATTCTAGCAGTTTACTTCCTTTCTAAGGTTCTATAAATACATCTGACTAACACTGCAGCATATTTTCTGTTAGTGAGGCATTCTAAGAAAAGAAATTCTGACTCTGTATTCAGCTGTGTGAAGTAGAAAATACTTTTTATTTTAAAATATTTTAAAGTCTCTTGTTTTTTTAATGTGATTCTTTTCATACTCACAAAATGGAGCTTTTTGAATAGATAACACATTGTGAAATCTCAAATATTTAGAATAATTTTGGAAGTCTCAATCCACATCACACAAAATATGATATAAATACGTAGCTGGGAGCAGTCTTACAAAATTGTAAATTTTCATAATGGGGCAAGTTTAGATCTTTTCTAAAGAGTGTTATTGCCTTTGCCTGTGCAGTTGGTTCCAGCTCAGGATTTGGAAGGACCCCACAGCTATCACGCCACGATGAATTGTGCAGTTTCATTCCTTCCAGGTTCTTTGTGAGATCCCACGTGGGAATTTTTAGGGGAAAGCCTGAAACGCTGATTCACTTTCACTAGAAGAGAGCTATGGCAGCTGTGATCCTCTGGTGTTTCTTCTCTTCATACATGTGGTTCAGGGCCTATACGGGATGATCTTTCAGGTTAACTAGTCTCTGAGATGGTTCCTCTGCTGTTTACCTCTCTAGCGACTACAAATTAATAATATAAAGCTGTTTTTTCTTCTATTACAAGATGTTCATGTGTATCTGTAGGGAGCATGGAAACATGCTTGTTTTCTTTCAGCTGGCTAAAAAATTTCTTGTCATACCTCAAAAGATTACACAGGGGGGATTACAGACCTGTGAGATTCTCAGGATTTCAGAACTGACCTAATTATACTCATTAAAATCAGTTTTAGAACTGAATTCTGAGAAGACAGAGCTAAGTTTATGGTAAGTAATTTCGAATTTACCCCTTCACAAAGACATGACAGACTTACCGTTTGCTTCCTTTAGGAGGAGGGGGGGCTGTCCCAGACCAAATTTTAGCATCCTTATCTAGACATAATTTCCACTCATTTAAGTGGAGGCTGTGTCTGAATATAATAAAGGAATTGATGAAGGATCTCGAGATTTGATCCTCTGAAGAAAAAGAAGAAGAAAAGGCATTTCATAGCTGTTTGGAATCATTCGGTTTCCAGAAGGTAATATCCAGAAAGCCTAAAACTACAGATGGAAACCTAGCAGGTGTCACAAAAGTGTCCAAAGACATATTACGTAATTAAAAAAATATATATTCATATTTGCTTTTAAGATTTGCACACAATTATCCCTAAAATCCTTCGTGTATCTGGCCCATACTCTCTGAAAGGTAAAATGCCCTGTAGAAACTAGAATTATTTTTATAACTGAAAATCAACAACTAGAATATAGAAATAGGAAATTATCAAAGGACAGAGAGATTGTTTCATAGATTCAATTCAAAGAATCCAAAAAATTGTGTTTGAAAACAGATACCCTTTCATTGGTAGTACTAAATGACTTCCTTTTTCTTAGAGCTGCCAAAAATACATATGGAGCAGTGCAAATGTCTAGGAAACTGTAATTAAACAGGACATTTAAAGTCAAAGCCATTAGGCTCTGGCAACTCTTGTTTTTTTCTTGACAGAATTTACTGAGCATATAAGAAGTCTGAACAAAACAACTGTGAGGTTAAAATGTAGATGAAGAAAACAGGGCTGCCTGGGTAGAATTACTGAAACAGAGGGAGTACCAGAATATAATATCTATTAAGACTCTAYATATGTTACAGGAAAATACCCCAAATTATAATTAGCTGATTTTGTGTTTAATGTATTTATGTTTTCAGTTGGTTAGGGATGGGCATAGTACAAGCCCTTCTTTATGTGGAAGTGAACGTCCATACTGAGTTCAGTAGCTGAGCTACTAAACATCATTTTGTGGTTTTAACTCACTGGTTCTAATTTTATGGCTCTGAAATACTCGTTGTGTTTCAACACTTCATTTTGTCTGATGTGAAAAAGCTGCCACATGTGAAGATACCATAAATGAAAAACTCTGAAATACTTAAACTCCACACACCTTGAATCTAAGAGTGCTGGGCGAAGCACTGAAGAGAAGTGCCCTCGTTGTTATCACAGGTGGTCTAAGGCATTACACGCTGCTGACAAGAGTAAAGGAGAAAATTTTGCCAAATTATTACATAACATTCCGCAGAGTATTTTTGTCTTTTTTTATTATCATTAATTTTCAAGCAGAGTGATGCTGTTTTGAGCAGAATTTTTTCCCCAGAGTTGCAGACAAATACGTGTCTAATAGTTGGCCCCTTTTATGTGCAGTGGCTTCAGGAATTTCCTGTTGATTTCGTATTTGCACATACAGATTTCAGTCTTTTATGTGAATCTGAGAAGAATTCCTTATTATATGCTGTTCAAATGGGGTTTTCTTTTTAAGGACAGCAATCCATGCATGATGTCTGTAGACAGGTGGTCTCAGAAATTTCTCTGTTCATTTACTGTCAAGTTACTTTTTATGGATCACTTGTTAAGTATAGAGAAAGATCAAACATAATATGATTGAGTGTACAGTTTAGAGGAAGAAAGAACCACAAAGGATCACCTATCTTCTCTACAGATGTCTACAGTTTATTACAGGCCATATTCTGCTATTCTTTAACAGTACTTAGCAGAGCAAGAGCAGCAATATCTGTCCTCAAATGAAGGTACAATATTAAGCTGCTCTTCAGTAGGACTGAAAGGTCAGTACTAACCTGGATAACTATTAGTTTCAGCCACTGAAAGGACACACATCCTGCCTGTCAAGGATGCTCATTTGGTTCATCCTATAGCAAATTAATCTTGCTGTACGAGGAAGCGGGCTAGCAGCCATTAATCAGTGAACTGTGACATTTCTGTACTCTGCATGTAAAATAACTCACTCAACAGAAGCCTGTAATGCAGAATTTGTAGCAGTCACAGGGCCTGCACTGAGCAGATTATGGAGCTTCTACCTTCCAACAGAGCTGTGAGAACATGATTCCCTGAAGGAAGTGGGAGAAGGCAGGCAACCTGCACTCAAGCTGCTACGATGCCTAATCTTCTGGAGGTGTAACAGCAGTGTGCTTGCCTATCTGGAAACTTCAGATGGTCACCTTCTTTCAGGAGGAGACTTGTACTTATTTAGGTGGTATCAAGGGTCCCAAATTAGCATTCCACACTGAAATTTCTATATTCAATCTTCAACCTTTCTATCTTCTTAAGCATCAGACTACAAAAGGTGTCAAAGTT
Source organism: Apteryx rowi (assembly GCF_003343035.1). Lineage (NCBI taxonomy): Eukaryota > Metazoa > Chordata > Aves > Apterygiformes > Apterygidae > Apteryx > Apteryx rowi. Next base: position 2,409,524 of record NW_020451094.1, on the reverse strand, counting down.
TTATCTTTAATTAGGTGTGGTTGACCTGCAGCTATGAGAAATTGCTGTATTTTCACTTGTACAATGGTAATATTCTCCACCTGGTCACTATTTTGATTTATCAGTTATGAGCTATTCTACTGTGAGCAATCTTTTAGTCCTATGGCATGGCACCTGCAAAATGTAAATGGTATGAGAGTGAGTCTTTCTCTGCCCTAAATGAAACAGGGGAAAAAAGCATTCAGTAATTCAAGACTCTCAAAATGCAGGGGGAGCAATACTGGAGAGTGAAACAGGTGAGGAGGGAAGACTGCAGACACCTTAATTTTAGTACTTTTTAAATTTTAAATTTTGTAACCATTCTTTAACACAATATTTTATATGAAGCACTACATAATATGCTGTTCAACTAATATCAACTGTACCATGCAATTCATAATAATATTTAATAACATAAAAAAGCATACCTTAAGTAGTTGTATCTGACAGCACACAATTTAAATCTTTCTGGCTGTCCCATGGAGCATTCTAAGCAGAAAGCATGAAATATGTAAATGAGGTAATTAAACTGGAGATGAGACAATTGAGGCAGATGTACATCTATGCATAGAGATTCTGGGGATAAGGAAAAGGCCATGAAGTACTTTTCCTTAAGCCTCTAAGAGCTGTGCTACAGATTTATTAAATAGGAAGAAGCTTTCAAAACAAYGGCTTCATTGCAAAGCAACTATAATTTGCATTACACCAACTTAAGTTTTGAAAAGCCATTAGACCTACAGATGATTCTTCAGACCTTAATACTGCAATGCATGCATTTGTATGATTGCATGAAATAACATATACCCCAATGTGCTGTGGGATACAAACACAGCATATATGTATTGAAATATATTTAATACGGCCCAAATTTTACCTTTAAAATATAGGTCTAGCTAATGTGCTTAGATGTGTTTTACTCTTTAAATGTGTTTACATGTGGGTTACAAACTGGATCAATTTATCATGAAAAAATAATAGACCAATAACATAATAACAATAGTGAAATTAGAGCTTCTAAATGCTGGATTTGGTCTATTATTACTGCAAAAATGGACTCTAGACTTGTCAAGTGTTCCATATTAATTTAGTTACGTTGCCACTGAAATAAGTGACCGACTTCAGTGGTGATTACGCTGTCTTTGGCTGCTGTGCTAGCCCTGTGCTTGCTGCGTTCTCGCAGGGTGCGCACCCGCAGGGGCCGCAGCGCTGCAAGGGAGCCCGTGTGGTTGGGATCGTGGTGCCAGGCTCAGCTCAGCACCCATGTGAATATGACGCTGTCAGGGCAGCAGCTCGGCAGCTCTGCTTCAGCCATTACCGAACACTCTGGCAAAAGGCAGCATTACTTTTAGGGACTTATTCCCCACCAGYGAGAGTCTGACATGAGTTACGAGAGAAAATAGCTGTCATACATTCTCTCACTTGAGCCGGAGCTGTGGCTGCTTCTACTTTTAGGTCTGGAGATCAGTTCCTAATTCTTTAAGATAAGCTGTTAAGCGGGCTCAAATTAAAACACAAATCCACTAATGATCTGATTTAGACTTTTCAGTTTGAGTTTTTCACTTGTTTGTTGCCACTTTTGTGCTGGGTTTCCTCTAGCCTGAACTCTGTGGAACAAAGGCATTCCTACAAAATTACTATGTGTTTTTTACACCACGGATTGTTCTTTGCCTTTAACCCAGGTTTTAGGGCTGATTATGTTTGCCGTGTGGCTTATTGCAATAAGGGAACACCAGGAAGCTTTCCTTCTTCCAACTATTTTACCCGTATTCAGAAATACTCGATGAAAGTGTTTGTTCCACTGTGCCTCAAGATCAGCGAGAGATCTGCTTTCTGAACTTAAGGGCCTTTGGTTTTCACTGTTGTTGCCTCTCAACAAGGGGGATTTAGAAGATTCTCTGAGCTGTATTCTCTGTGATAAATACACACTTCCACAGAGCAGCTACAATCTGTTCCATTGTCTTGATTTACATTTTGTACATTTAAAATATTAGGCCAAAATTTCAGCTGGCATAAATCCATGTCACATAATTGACAGTGGGAACTCTGTGCTAATGCAATAGGAAGAGCAATGAATGTTTTTGTTGGATTATTGTAAACGCAAGAATTACAGAGCAAGCTGAGTATGGAAGAGAAGTGTAACAGTATAAATGTTCCACTGATCATTTAAACAGTAAAAAGGGAAATAACGGGAGAGAGCAGTGTGAAGCTAGAGCTTGTCCACTACATACGACTGTTAGAAAAGCATCTAGTAACCCACAGTAAATGACTCACAGCCAGAGATAAGAGACGGGGTGTAGGAATCAGATCAGTTTTTCATTGGGAATGCACAAGGCTATCAGCAAACGTGCCTCTATTACTCAGGGTTAGTTCATTTGCTGCTGCCTCCATGATAAAAATCTACAGCAGTGTAAGGTAATGCTATGAGTGTGTCATTAACTACTGCAGGTGCACCTGCAAAAGCATGGTGGAATTGCTTTCCAAGAAAGATAAACAATTAATTTCAATGATGTTAGATCATGTGGTGTAACTTACAGTTTCTCTGTAAAGCACCTTTAAAACCATACTGCTCTCATACATTATTATTATGGCTAAGCCACCTTTTTATCATCATTTGGAAGTTCAGAATGTATTCACAAAAGAGGAAATGAGCTAAAAAGATCTAAATCACAAAAAACTACAAAAATCAGCTAAAGCCCTCCAGAGTTTTCAAGCTTGCATCCTTCTGCCATTATCTGACCACAGTGAGCTGAGGCTTATATATATATATTCTCACTGATCATAGTTATGAATGATGACAGTGATTTGAATAGTCAGTTCTTGCACAGAAAGGTTCACATCAAATGAGAAAACTTCATTCAGGAGCTTTCTCTATTATTATGTATTCATTTTTCAGATATTTTCAAGTTCTTGGAAACCATCACTGCCTACTATCCTCATTCTTGGGAGAAAAGATACAGTCAGCAATATTCAGCAGCACCAACTGTGCCCCAAATGCTCCTTATCTTAGCAGAGTCTTTTTAATCACAGGAGATGTATTTCTGTAATATCCTTTAACCCAGACAGCATCGCTGAGCCAAGACTGATGAATTATTTCTTCTCATTTTCCTTTTATTTCTCCCTAGTCCCCACCGCCTGCTTTCCCCCATTGTTGCCAATTTCCATTTGCCTGCATTTTCCTATTCCCTTTCTTGGATTTCCTCCTCAAGACAGACTGGCCCTTCCACTCAGCTGGAGATGGCTTGCTCTGAAAAGAAAATCTGAGATGGATGTCACAGCCCAAACCAGAATGGTTCCTGCAAATTAAGTTGGCATTCCTAGAAACACATGAATGGAGAATGTTAACCCTGATGATAGCAGGTTTGGGTGGCTGTGGAAGCAATGGCAGCTAAAGCCATGAACATGTCAGTGGCTTCAACACCTATTTTCTTTGTTTTCATACCTATAGGTAGTGCATATTTGTATTTACAGCATTGGTAAAATTGTATATAGTTACCATGGTCTAAATAACACTCTAGTCACGGCCTCTGTGTTCCTGATATGACATAGTAACAGATGGGAAACATGACCTTTGTGAGAACTTGGGATAAGTGTGTGATTTTAAACTATTTAATACTGATGTTTAAACCTGGCATAAAAATCTGCCTCCTGATGTGACCTTGCTTCACCTAGACCCAATTTTCGTCATGGTACCGTGTATTCTTGATGTGTGCAAAATGGATTAGTTGTGCAATGCTATCATCCTTTCTTGTTGCTGCTTTGCAAATAGGTCATGCTCCCTCTGCACAGAGGTTAATGACTATGCTGAAAAAAATGGGAGAATTAGCGCAAATAACTTGATGAGGAATTTCATGATCTGAAGTTATGTCAAAGTGCAAACTGTGAATGCCCACAGCAAAATATTAAATACTACAATTATCAGTTCTAAAGTCTGCCCTCAACCGCAGTTCCCACGCTCTGAGGGTGATATCTTTGATCTAATTTGTTCTCAAACAACAAGGTATTGGTAACTTTAACTTCCTAGTAATACAATGTAACAATTACAATCTTATGTATTACAAAGTAATACAATATAACAATTATTAACAAAGCTTTATGTACTTTTTAAATAACAGATTCCACATATGTAGCAGTGGCAGAATGCTAAGAAAATAGTGGTGTATATACTACTCTGAACACAGAAGACAAAACATGCCTTCCTGTATGCTTAACCCCCAGCCTGGCATCTTTCCTCAAAACTCATCTCATCCAAATGCCAGCTCCCACAGACCATTTTACAAAAGCGGCTGTTCCCTTGTGATGAGGAACTTAAGTGACTTGGTCACCTGATGAGCCGAGCTTCTCGCATTTGAAACCCCTTAGCAACATTGCCTTCATTTGGGAGGTCTAAAATATATATTTTAACTGACACATTTAGGAGATGATAGTCACCTCATTTAAATACGTGTGTTTGTGCATGACTGACTATGTGCATAGAGTGCAATGTGTATATTAAGCAAAGCAAATGGTGACCTGCAAAACTTAGACAGTGATGCACAGTAATACTCACTTTCCAATTGCCAAGCTGGAGACTGCGCATACTGCTGTTACAGATCAAGTCTCTCCACTCCGTATTAAACTAAAAACTGAGTGATAACTGTTCATTTTGGAAAATACTACAGTTATACTGCAAGTATTCTTAAGGCTTTCTTTTGGCCACAAATTTACAATTACAATGAGGCCTCATGTCTGATTAAGGAGTGTATTTTACTCGATACTAAGAGCCTGGGGGTGAACAGCACGCAAAATTTATTGTGAGTGCAAAGAAATGACCATATTATTCTTCCATTTAGCTACAGGCATGAGTTCTTTCAAAGCTGCTGAAAAGTTTTAATGATACTACATGTCAGAAAATTAAAAAAATATAATGATAAATAAGGCAAGAACTCATTATTTGCCTGGTAAAATAACACACAAATATGTTTAGATAATTTATGAGACTGAACACACAAAATGTGCATCATTTGACGATACCAAAAGGGAAGACCAGCTTTATATAGTGAAGAGAGATTATTAATTAAAGCTGGTACCAATTAGAAGGCTTTCTCCTTGCAGGAGACAGGATTCTGGAAATCCTCGTGATAATGAAACCCCGCAAGTGCTTCAAGGATCTGAGCAGCAGCATGGCAAGGAGACCAGCAGTCCCACGCAGGGCAGGGCAGAGCAGAGCTGTGGCTTCCAGGAGAGGAAGGAGAGAGCCAGTGAGCTCTCCCTTCCCAGCTGGGAGCTGTGCAGGCAGCCGAGGCGACGGGGCCTCCGCCGCCGCCGCAGCAGCCCTGCTCGCGGCCCCAGCACAGCGCCCAGCGAGGCGCCCGCACGGCGGGTCCGAGGCCGCAGGCAGCTGAGGCCGGGGTGCGCGCAGGCTCCCCAGCACCGTGGTCCCTGCCCTGCACAGCGCTGCAGTCAGCTGGGGTTAAGACTTGGCGTGTTTGACACACACGTTGGAAGCTATGTTGCAACTAGATAAGAATGATGACAAAAACTTTGAGTAACCACAGCTTGGATTGGAGTTCCTTGGTCTTCGGTTTACAAAGGGCACAATCCTACAAATACTCACAGAAGTAAAGTAATTCATTATTTTATTGCAAAAATATCACTTCTCACTCAAAAGCATAGGACTGAACCCACACAGTAGGTGCAAGCCCAGTCCTGAAGAGTTTACCAAGCCAATTAATGTCTGAGTGATGTTGAAAGAAATTCTGTATTTTCACTCCTTAATTACTCTTAGTCCCAGCACGCAGCTTATTATGAGTGAAATGGGCAAACTGATTTGTCATAAATATTTCAAATTCGTCATACATATATATGTGTGTATACACAAACACATACACACAATGGGAAATTTTAAGCCCTTCTTATGCTTTTGAATACAAATGAATGTTAGGTCACTGTACCCTGTGAATGATGAAAATTTTGAAATTAATATAAAAGGATACAAAATAGTTTTTACAGTTGGCCCCTAACCTTTAGTTTCTTCATGCACTCATAAGATAGATACAGTATCTCCCCTCTTTTTCCTTTAAGAATAAACAAAAAGTAAATGGAAAATTCCTACAAGTAGATGAATCCCACAGATTTAAGAAAATTAAAAAGATGAAAATAAGTAATTTTTCCTATTTTTATATACTCCTGAGACAGTCAATTGCCAAATGGATGGGAGCAGAAACTCCCGATTTCTCTTTAATGGATCAAGACCTCAGGGTTGTGTTGCATAACACAAATATATTTATTTGTTATTTATATACTTAACATGTGCTAAGTACATTCACATCAATTGGAAAATGAGCAATTTTTTTCATTTGTTTGGTTAATATTTATCGATGTGAATAAATAATTGCTTAAGCAAAAAGCATTTCTGGTTTTAATAGAACAGCAATTCTCTATTTTATAGGTAGGCAATACAATAAAATTTTGTGAAAGAAAACAACAAGATTCTTACATTAAACAATGCCAGTGATTGAGGTGCATTGCAAGCATAATATTTAAGAGGTAGCTCTTAAGTTCTTTTGTCTTCAATATTATTTTCTGGCAAGAATCCTTCTCAGTGTTATTTTTTAAAGCAAAGAAGGGTTCCATTTTATCAAGCTGTGCTTGATTTAAATCCTTTTTGTGTTATTTTTACTAAAATAACTTTTAAGTGTTTGATGGCAGCTTATAATAGATTTTGTACTTTCCTGGTATTTTTCAATACATTTTAAACATGAATGTCTTATGGAGTGGCAGAAAGATAAGGCTAATGTCCGTGAGTATTATTAAAAGGCAATATAAGGGATTTTAAAAATAACAATGTGAGATTCAAATAATAAAACCATTACGTTTTCAATTACTAGAGACTTACACTGACCATCTCAGTCTGCTGTATTCACTAATATTCACTCATAATCTTACAGTRACGTGCAGTGACTTTGCGAGAAAGAGACCTCATTGCTTTAGGCACAGACTGCACGTGCAACAGGAAAGTGACCCTGCTCTGGAGGGGCAGCACGCGGAGTATTTGCATTAAGTATTCAGCAATGCCAGTCATAAAAAAAGCAAATTAAGAACTGTCTTTTGAAATAATGGGGTTAGATGTAAGGGGAGAGAGAGAATGATATAAACCCAGGTAGCGCACCGAGATGTCTGTGTGTTCACCCTTGGTTTATCTCATGGGTCATTATTTTTTCTGATTTAATAGTCTTTCTATATGTAAGTATTTCTCTCAAACATACTAATGAAGATGCCATGCCAAAATATATAGTAGAATTATGCACTCAGATAAGGATCAGGAATCTTTTATAAGATTGTCCAATGTAAGTGATTAGTATCACCAGAAGAACCTTCTTATCTTGATTATATAGTATCTTTTTAAAATTAAAGAGAAGCAGGAAGAATGAACAATAATATTTGGGGAATAATTCAATAACAGAAGCTTTTCAGACCTAATGCAACAATGAACCAGCTAATTTATTTTATTTTCCCTCTCGGTTTGCTGGTTTGTTTGTTTTGACTGACCTGTCCCTCTCTCTCACTCTCCCTCCCCTTGAAAAGTGAATCTGATGTTGAAGCATCCCCAGGAACTTCTCTGAATCCACCATTTTCCACCATCCCATTTGTCTTCCATTAAAATAGACAACAATATGACTAAAGAACTTAATGCTATTTATTGCTCATTCCTCCCCACGATCACCCCTTCCCATGACAAAATGGCAACACCTTTCAGCAAAGATGCTGTTTCGTCTTGTTACATTCCTCTTCCCCTGAAGAGAAATAGCTGCACCCACATCTCAAACCACAAAACACAGCACAGAAGCACCCTTCAGTGCTGCTTTAATTCCTGTTGCCTCAGTTTAGATGAGAAAGTTCCCATACCACCTTATCTTCAAAATGCATCTTTGCAGTGTATACACAACACATTTTTGCTAAGATGCAATGAAAGGGACTAGGCAGTGTAAGCTGAGAAAAGTCAAAGTTTAACATCCAGCTTCATAAAAGGAAAACGACCTTTTTAACATTGCATCAGCTTCGCTGGGCTTTAAATTAGGCTTTAACCTCAGGAACGGTTATGGATTGCTTTTTCACAGATTTGGAAGTGCTACAAGACATCATAAAACCTTTAATCACGATCTTCATATGGAAGTCCCTGCCATCTCACTGTGTCTATTTCCTTTCCTCTTATTTATCAGCCTCCACTTTCATTCATGGAATTCAGCACAGTTAGAGCTACACTTTGTGACATTCTGCAGTCTAAAGCATCTATAGTCTCAGTTTTTTCCTGTAAAATGATTTTTCCCTTTAATCATAGCAAAAACACTGTATCATTGGAAAATTTACCTATTCCTTTTCTTTTCCAGCTGCTGACTTTGCTAATATTGGTAACATTTCTTTCCATGCATTTTTTTCAAATATACTTATCTTCTTGTATGCTTAAAAATCAATGTAGAAATAAAAAGAAACTATGCCATTTTATGAAAACCAGGGCAAAATGTAGAAAAGTAATGTTAATTGATTTTTTGTCTTAAGCATGTATGATCCAAATACAATAATTCAGTGCTATTTTTAAAAACAGCATTATCTAATTATTTCTCTGTAGAAAAAAAAATTCTCTGCCCTTTTGATAGCTATATATGTATTTTTTCACTGTATACAGTGAAACCTTGCCACCCTCTAAACCCTACCGTTTAAGCGCTATTGTCTGTCAGAGGACGTGAGTTCTCTCCTTGCCTCTTTGTTCSAGGTCAACCCCAAGTGTTGGGCAGCTTTCCAGTGCTCTGAAGTCAATGTGAACCTGTCCATTGATTTCAGCAGCATTTGGAGCAGGGGTCTGGCCCTTAATGTAACCCTATTTTCTGCCTAACATGTAAACGGTTGGCAACATTGGCAAAGGATTCTAAGCTAATCRATTCTATTCCAGTTGTAAATTTGATTTTATTGGCAACTGTATTCTTGCAGATATGTGTGAAGAATACCTTAAGTCTACACAATATTGCAAACCTGACTTTACAAATTTAAAACAAATGCAGCAGAATCTCTAAAAACACAGATGTGTACAGTAAAGTTCCACATATATTTTTAAAGGAGTCTGTAAGCCTTAATGTATCTAATGTATCTAATGTATTCAACTAAAGAGTTGAAGTTCTGTGCACTTTTGAAAACAATACAATTGCCTAAATCTATAGATACCAGAAAAGAGCAGAGATTTTTTTACTTCAATGAAACGAAGTTTTCATTAGCTGAGGACCTGGCAATTGTAAGTTTCTTGACCTATGTACATACATATAGATGTAAATCTTCAGAAACTTTCTTCTTAATTCATTGAAGTTAACTGATGCTTCACCTACGTTAAAACCACGAGGCTAGTACCCCTCTAATCAAGAGGGCGTCCTGCGATACCAGCGGATGTCACTGACCAGCTGGGCAGTTTCATACAAAGGGTAGCGCCTCCAGAGCTGCAGTCCTGCGCGGTGTAAAGGGCCTTCCCTCTGCACTGCCAAACACTGACCTCTCTGCCCCGTGCAGGTGGTGGTTCAGAGCCCAGTGATAGCATTTATTCAACTTGAGCTGTCAGATAGAAAGGGCAAATGTACCAGCAGGTAAGTGAATTAACCACCCTTCAGTAGTTAGCAATATCTAATTACTCCTGACACATTTGTCATATGCTGTTAGGAGACATTAAAAACGCTAATGTCTTACCACTCTATTCAGCTGAGAAACATACCCACAGTATGTGTGTAATCACCATCAGGTGATTACATTGCTGCTTTCTTCTCCTCGTAGGAAACATATTTCATAATTTTATTTACTTCTCAGTGGACTGCAGCTTCCTTTACTAAAATATAACAACTAAACCTTACACTCACCGAAAAGCAAAATAATCAGTGTTTTGAAAAATCCAGGGATGCTTCAAGGACCAATCTAATAATGCACTCTAATGTCTGCTACTTATAATCCCGTCACAATGTTAGACCATTGCTCTGTATCTTTTCAAAGCAGCACATGACAGGCATTTTCACTTTTATTATTTCCTACTATTTAGCATTCTTTCTGGATATTAAACTAGGCTTTTGCTAATTTCCTATAAAACAAACAATTGTGATTCCATTACTGTAAATGAGACAAAAGTGTCTCACATCTGTATCAAATCAAGCAGTAAGAGCAAGAAGATACACAGGCTAAGGTTTGCAGAGCCCAGCCCTGAAATGCTTAGCTTTGGAACTGACCCTAATAAGAGCTTAAAATACCTGCAACAGAATATGGTATTTCATTTCTAGAAATGAGCAAGTTCAGATAACTTGTGCTGCTTTTCACACTTCAGTGGGAACAAAAGCATCTTGAAGGCGAAGCTGTTTTGATCTGAAATGAAAGTGCAAATATTTCTGTCTCTGACCTCCCTAAGGAAAGGACTAGAACATCTGTAGATAGCTGACTTGGTGCCAACCTATATAGCTACAGCACTGCGGAGTTACAGGTGGAGCTTATGGTCACCACTAGCCCCACTTTTAATTTGAATATATTTACAAACATCTGTACAAGGATTGTTTTAGTAATTTAATAGTACTGATATTTGCTTGTCAAGTATAATATGTCCTATATGTCCTTATCAGGCACATAAGAGAGAGAGTTATCTCTTCCTCCTGGCAGTTCAAGTGCCAAGCGCAAACAATTCAATCATTCAGATCCTTGCTGAACTCTGTAGAGTTCTTTTTGACTTAAAAAGTCTAATCAAATGCTACCTGAACTCATCTTCAATGGGAATAAAGATGCCGAATTCCTCTGGTTTCAGTACAGCCACACCCCTGACCGCTAGCTCCAAGGACCGGGCTAAGCAGCCAGTATCTCCTCCTGCTCAGCCCTGGGGGTTACTGACTGAGGTGAATTCTGATCACAGTCAAATGGACTTGCCTTAGAGCAAGCAAAAGCCTTTGGGTTGGGGCTTGAAAGATGCAACACATCCGGGGAGCACATACTAGTCAGAGTATGTATTTATCCTAAAGAAACTYCTGCCATCTGGACATCTCTGCATTACACTGTTGCAGTCTCCATCCTTGGCTCTTCTCCAAGGAGGAGCCTGGTGTGAGCTCACAGCTGACCCTGCTTTGAGCATGGGTTGGACTAGAGACCTCCTGAGGTCCCTTCCAGCCTGAATTATCCTATGCTTGCTGTAGCTTTTCAGGATTTGGGAACGTTAACAACATTTCTTTACAAATTCTCCAATGTTACCCTACAACAGAACCCTACTCTTCTGAGTTTATTTACTTGAACTTTTTCAACAAAGGAGAGTAGAGTTTCTTTTGAAGTTCTGTGATTCAAATTTAGAACTGTTAAACCTTAGAAAATGTATCCTGAAATGGCCTCTACAAATGGGATTTTTTCTACATGCAAACTAAGAAGTAGAGGAGGTCTGTGTGAAAAACGTGCTATGAAAACAGGGTAAATCAATAAAACTAAATGCAAAAATTTGAAGTTGCTGCAAATAATGAGGCAACACATGAAAAAAACAGTATCAGCAACAACATCACAGAATGTGTATTTAACGAATAGGTAAAAAATACACATTCATCAATATGAATGTCTGTTAAGAAGACTTATGTCAAGCAAAATTACTCAGGTCTGCAAGTCTAAGTTGGAGACAGCTCAACCGTGCTTACAAAATATAATGTAATACAATGTCTTGTGAGTCATTTCTATTCACCATGAGCCATTCTTTTGCCACAACAGGGCAAAGGCTTCACCTGCACTTGTCCTGTCTATCCTGCCGCAGGGTTTGGCTGCAGCCCCAGCAAGTTGGCAAGAACCAGTTGGCAAGATCACGACACYGTCATTTTAGACTGTCTCCTTGGTGACCCTACCACCAGCGTTGCGCTTGACAGTCATAGCTGTCCCCAAAGAAATCAGAGACTGCTCTTTGACTGAGCTGTTTGTCATCAGAATACAGAGAGACCGAGCTGATTTTCAAAACTATCGTTCTGCAGAAAGCTATTAATAGTATTCTAAGCTTGTCAGTGATTGTAATGCATCAGGCAGATGCAGCCACAATGTGAATGAGCAGAATGGTGGCAGAGGAGAAGGGAGATTGGGCAGCGCTCTACAGCCATCCTGTGCGATCAAGAGTAAATGTGCCACATCCGGGGGTAGGGAGAGAGGGCTAGACTCTATGAAACCCTCCTCCTCAGTAAATCTGAGTCTAAATACAGATTATTACTTATAAAACACACAGATATATTCACTTCAATGTAGTTATGACAAATCAGACCACATGAGAATTTCCCATCTGCAATTTTCTAAAATAGATCAACAGAATTTTTTTTCATTGCTGAGTCTTGCAAGCCACAAGCAATTTCAAAACATAAGGAAAAATCCAATCACAAGCAAAATAAAAAAACAAAAGATTGAGATTAGAAAGCACTGTCAGGCCTCAAAGAACAATAAAAAATTAAATCTTAGCTCTGAAAGATTTATTATCCTTTGATTATTATTCACATTGAGGCCTATTTTCTCATTTTCAGAGGTCTAGACTAGTTTCTCAGCTCTGCTAGACACTCTCAAGACTTTTTCCAAGCAAAGTTACAATATAATTTTAAAAGCCCTAAGTGTGCTGATTAAAATTTTCTCATGGCTTGCACGCATGTTTGAACAGGTCTGAGAATTAATCTTTATTTTACTATTAGGTGTATTATTAGAGGGTCTTTGAGATACCATTGTACCACGCACTATGTGGGCGCACTAAGAATTAACTTCTGCTGCCATACGATCTAATTAAATGATACCAAGAGTAAGAGGAAAAACAAACTGACAAACAGATAGAGTCACACAGTAAATCAGTGGCAGAGATTTAAGTAAAGTATTGATATCTTCACTGTTAGTTGAGTAACTCATCCCTACTAGATACTGATATTCTTATTATTCTCAATGTGAAATTATAGAAAATCATTATTTCTCATTCATTTCAGTTTTTAACAGTAAAACCATACAATTTCCTAGGCCAGAACGAAAAAGCAGCAAAACAAACTTTTGAGAGCCTTGCAAGCAATGACTTGGCTGACACACCTGCTCATTACACTTCTCCCTCTCATCTCAGCCTCCTCTTTGCTTCAGTCACAATTCCACATTCTTCAGCATTTTCTAACACACATGATTAAACAAAAGGACGAAAAAGACGGAGGGAGGTTTCCCTCCTCTGTGCAAGCAAGAATTTTGTCCCTGACACCACAAACGGCTGAACTTTAAAAAACCGACCAATATTTTGTCACTCCCTCCATAAAAGGTGGAAACATTTAGCTTCTAACCCTGTGTAGCCTTGTAACTCAGTAAATATAGTGTTACCTTTGCTTGTAATAGGCCACAGGCTTTGTGTTAAGCTAACAGCACAGGCCTTCAGGCTTTGACTGGACTAGCTTTTGCCTGCCTGAAGTTTTGCTTCAGCTCATTTATTTGCAACACCAATTACCTAACAACCAGCTGACTATTACCCAACTGGTTTATATTTCTGCTTACTTCATACAACTGCATGGTGCAAAACTTACTGTTATATAGTAGATAGTAACAGGCGGTTACTCTGTGCAGAATAAACCATCTCTTATTCTAGAATAAAAATCCAGCACAGAGGCATCCAGGCATAAGATGATAGCAGGGGCCTTAAAAAGTATGGACACATGATGATACTGGAGGCCCCATGGCTATAAACAACTCACCCGTGGTTAGATACCAATCACCAAAGGAATGCAGGCTTGAGAGTGGGGAAAAAAGTTTTAGAGGAAACAAAGAGAGCAAACCCCAACTATCCAAAACATGTAAAACATCACATACAGCAAATTCAGATGTAATGTAGAAATGCAGAGCGTCGAAGAAAGAACTTGGTGTAGACAATGTTAGCTAACATATGAAAATGACCTCAAGCAGGCACAAGACTGAGGAGGGAGAAACCTTATTCATCACAGGAACGCAGAATTACTGAGGTTGGGAGGCACCTCTGGATATCATTCAGTCCACCCCCTCGCTCAAAGCAGGGCCAGCTACAGCAGGTTGCTCACGACCATGTGTTCAGGTTTTGAACATCTCCAAGGATGGAGACTCCACTTTACATTTTCCTTTCCGGGAAAAATGTTTCTGTGTTTGATCACTCTTAGAGCTTTTTCTTATGTTTAAATGGAATTTCCTGTATTTCAGTTTGTGCCCCTTGCCTCTCATCCTGTCACTGGGTGCCACTGGAGAATGGAGTCTGGCTCCATCTTCTTTACTTCCCCCCCCCACCCCAGGTATTTATACACATTGATAAGATCCCCTCGAGCCTTCTGCAGGCTGAACAGTCCCAGCTCTCCCAGCCTCTCCTTGCACGGGAGATACTCCAATCTCTTAATCATCTTCATGGCCCTTTGCTGAACTCACTCCAGCATGTCCATGTCTCTCTTGTACTGGGCAGCCCAGTGCTGGACCCAGCACTCCAGATGTGGCCTCAYTAGCACTGAGTAGAGGGGAAGGATCACCTCCCTCGGCCTGCTGGCAACGCCCTGCCTAATGCAGCCCAGGATGCCATTGGTCTTCTTTGCTATGAGGACACATTGCCAACTTGTCCACCAGGACCCCCAGGTCTTCTTCTGCAAAGCTGCTTTCCAGCCAGTCAGCCTCCAGGCTGTACTGGTGCCTGGCGTTATCCCTCCCCAGGGGCAGGAATTGGCACTTCCCCATGCTGAACTTCATGAGGTTCCTCTCTGCCCATTTCTCCAGCCTRTCGAGGCCCCTTTGACTGGCAGCACAGTCCTCTGGGGTATCCACCACTCCTCTCAGTTTTGTATCATCTGCAAACTTGCTGAGGATACTCCTCCCAGCAAAGGACTCCGTTTGCTGACAACTCACTGTAATCCCCCCTTCCATCAGACTGGAACCACTGATCTTATGATCCAGAGGGAGAGTGGGAGGGTAAGCCTAACACCAGAGAAAGGTGGGTACTAGAAAGTCTGTGTAGATAGCATTTTAACTGCACGTAACTTGAACTGTGTTAGTATCATTGTAACTGTCCTAATAGTAATTCTTTGATTAGACTGTTAAGACATTGGTTGGGCTAACAATAAATTCTTGGCTTTGCATACACAGCATGTTCTTTTTGCCCATATATGACTTTGTGTGTAACAAGCAAATGGAGAATTCAAGCAACCTATTCGGTAACTTCTGAAATGAAAAACTGGTAATACCTGAAAGTTCTGATATACTGGGAGTGCAAAACTAAGTCATTATATGTTGATATAAATTAATTTATTAGTCACAATGTTCTAATATAATATTTACCTCCTGGATCTTTCATGGTTTGACCCTTAATAAATCACAAGATGTGGACTCATTAAAATAACGTCAATAAAATAAGAATCTCTGGAATATATTATATTGCTGATATTCTTCTTTGTGTTGATCTTAAGCTACAAGGGGTTTTGCTTAGCAGGACTATTTCTACTTCAACAGCTGTTACCTGTAATGAGTCAAATTATCAAATCTTCTATGAAGCATGTGGTAAATCCAGATTACCCAATAATTTAAGATAAATATTTGATCAGTTCTTGTAAATAATTTCAAACAGCTTTGGATGTAGTCTGCATTGTCTGCTGTCCTATACACACACCAGCTACAGGTCACTTGAGCTCTCTTTTTCCCCTCTTTAAACTTTTTTTTTAAAAGGAAATGCATGCACATACTTTTACAGTTAGTGTGTTTAGAGCATGCTATCTTTTGTGAATGTTTCATATGTATATCATACATACTGTCTCATGCTTGTGTTACATATTTATAACCACTATTTATAATCATTTATTTTTAACTAATGGCCAAAGAATGAGGATTTCTGAGGAGGTTAATAATCTCTAAAACAATTTTTTAGATATCACAGTAGAAAATTTAAACAATAGAAAAAAAGAAAAATACTGTTCTTGTCTTTCTACTTAAGAACCACTAACCAAACTTTTCATTTGTTGTGACATACAGAGCTTTTTGTACCAAAACAAAAAAGAAAAGAAGTAACCAAACAAACTCCAGTTTCCTGATAACCTATTGTTAGTGAGATTGTCTGGTTAGTGGCTTGAACAAAATGTTCCCCTGCTCCATTTGATGCTTGGTGGAATGAAGCAACTTTGTCATACTTCACTGCATTTAGACATAACAACATGTCAAATTCTTCTGAAATAAACTGTGGACCATTGGCTGAGACAATTTCCTCTGGCAAACCATATGCAGTGAACAATTCCCTTATGATTTATTTATTTATTTATTTTATAGTAGGCTGGTCTGTATTGCCACTACTCCAACTGCTGTGAAGCTGCTGAGCTTTGAAATGCAAGATACAAAGAGCAGTCTTAAATGTCATTGAGATAACTTTTTAACCTTCTTCTTTGTAGTAACTATATGGAGTGCCTATTGAACTTCGACTGCTGCTCTCCTATTTTGCAGCATTCCTGAATTGCTGAATAACTGCCTATTCTTCACTTTAAATGATGGTAAGCCTTTGCATGAAATCACAGCACTTCATTTTTAATTCCTTTATACCCAATAGCATTGTCTGTTGAACTGCTAGGTATATGTGTTCTGCATTCTGCTTTATTTCTTATAACTTTTCTTAGTATGACAGGAACAAAACTGGTTCTAAATGAACACCTAGATGCTCACAATTTATGGTATGTTTTATGGGAATTCCTATTCATAGAACAGATTCAATGTCTTCCAGCAGTGACTTGTAAATCTGAATATATTTTTTAAAAAATCTAAATTCAGGACATATGCAATTTAGTAAAAAAAAAACCAAACAACGAAATACTGTCAGTTCTCAAGCCTTCCAATTTACTGTCTTTGCACCTCTTTTCCAGTCTCATGGCTAGACAATAAAGTTACTTCAGGGTAAATTATTATGCAGGTAGACTATTATGCAAGTCTAAGGTGGCTTATAGATTTAAGTACCATTTTCAAGAAACTTCATCCCCTGGGAASTTAATTTTCATTACAGTTAAATAAAATTTGGGCTTCTACGTGGACTTCATTTTCTAAATCACTTAGCTTAGATTCACAAACAGATGCATGTGCTTGTCATCTGGTATGTGAGTCAAAGCTTCGGTCCACTGGATCCCTGCACATATTTCAGTTGCTCTTCTCCCTTTGGATCTTACAGGAAGTTGCCTGTCTTAAACCAAATACACAAAAGCACATCGCAAAATGGAAAGAAATAAATCCAATCCTATTGATTGTGTCCCATTTTATATAAAATTTTAATTGACACAAAGATGTGAATCCAGTTTCCTCTACTTCAGGGAAGTGACCTAGCCACTACAGTGCAAAGTGAATCTTGGCTCTGCCTTGGAAAAAAAGGCACTTCTCACAATCCATCCAATTTCCTCTAGCTTAGCAATTAGAGCAGTTTAGCTACATACAACTCAGCCAGATCAATCCAGAGCATCTTGCTGCAGAAAGCTGATAGATACATGGTTTACATTGCATCATGGTTGTTCAGTTGTATTGTGGATTAATCCCTGTAAGATCTTACTGGAATTCTTTAGACATGTCAATGTGTGTCTAAGATTCAGTGAACTTCATGTAAGTAATATGAAAAGTGTTCTGAGGAAATACGGCCCTGGTGTGTAAATGAACTTCTCTGGTGGTAATGGTTTGAAAGAAAGTTGTTATATTTTGCTCAGCGTTAGGCTGCAAGACCTACACGATTTAGGAGGGGGAAAAAAGAGGAAATGGATAAAACAAATTGTTCTTTCTATAAAATATTCTGTGATAAATGATGTTAAACATCAGACAATATTTAAAAGGAACAATAATGATTGCTTGGAATAAACCAAAGATTTGGAATTTATCTTTCTCCTATCTTCCTGTTAACTTTTTTTTTCATTTACTTTTTGTGAAGCTTTTGTTGCTTACTTATCCTGTTGGTACTAAAGAGTATTCCTAAATAAAGGAAAAAAATACTTACTGTCAAGGAATATGGACCTTCTCACAATTCTCAGCAACAGGACTAGTAAGAAATTAGGGTTTAGCAAGTTGCCACACTTGCATTCTTCCAAAGATTCTTCTTCCTGTTGTGATGTACTTGATACACAGATATATGAAGAAAAGAGAGACTTGGCTTACTCAAGAACTGGGGAAAAAGAAAAAAAAAAAAAGTGAAGTTCCTGCATTCAGTCCATTGGGGACTAGAAGAGCCAGATGGACCAGAATTAAAGCCTTGCCTGAGCTTGTGAGCTCCCACACAAGGAGATGCTGAAGATGCTGCTGCTCACCGACATACAAAGTAAGAACTCCAACACTTAGTACTGTACCCAACACCCTATAAAGAAAGTGACGGACGTCAAAGGGCAAGGGAGAAGACTGGGCAGAGTAATGGTGTTGCCTTATCACTTCACAATTGTTGGTTTATGTTTTTATAGCTTTCCCTAGCAGAGTGTATATAATTGGCTTGTTTGTATGGGTGTGCTTGGGAAATGTTATTCTTTCCCGAGTTCTGTGTTATTGCCTGAGGATCAGTATACATCCGGTACCTTCCAGTGAGATGTTTGCCTAGCGGATCCATACAGTACTGATAAATGATTCCAGCTCTACTCTGCCTCATATTGCACAGAGGACTCCTTGCAACACAGGACCCTTGTATTTAGCAAGAACAGCCCCATTAGATAAGATCTTTGCATCCTCTGTTCCCCTTCAACACCAATTACTCTGATTTGCAGTTTGATTTTATTTTATCAAGTAGCTGTTGCAGTAGTTCTGATGTTTAATACAACTGACAGCTGTGTGTTAGTTCCTTGTAGCTTTAGTGCTATTTACAAGTGTACAGTATATACGTTCTGGACTCCACTCTGCAGATCTCCGTTAGGTTTCCTTYGTGCAGGCAGATTGCAGTAAGCTTTATGGCAATACTAATCTTCATCTTTGCTGAGCTCTTTATTCCTCATAGCTTCATGTCTATGTCTGCAGCACACTTGGCCCCCTTTTCAGAAATAAACCCAACAAATTATTTTTTATTCATTTTAAAGCACATTTAAGTTCTTAATTTCTTCCCCTTCAACACAGAAGGACTTCCTTTTATCTCTTAGCAGAATCAGTTTGGAAACCTGATCTCAATTTATACTACAGTATTTGCTTTTTCTCTGCTTAACAATTCAGTGTTTTCATGAATATAAAGTAGGTCTTTACCACACACTTAGCAGGTTGCAACTGCATAAGCATCTGTTTGTACCTTGCCTTTTGAATCTCAATGGCAGACTYCTTCCTGACACACAGTAACCAAGAGCGCTTTTATCAATTCTAAAATATATTTGCTTTCCACAGCAACATGGTATAGTTTATTTGGACCTGATAGAATCAAATTCTGAACTGAACAAGTTGCTAAGTTGTCACAGATTTTCCTTTCTTAGATGTGCCATAGAAACTCTGCCTGACTGGTTATTACGGTCAGCTTCTTAGAAAAACGTAGTCCCATTTGTAGCACAATCTGGCCGTCCTGCTGTGTGAACTGCAACTTCCCATCAAAGTTAATAGAAATCCATGGGACAGTAGCAGGACGATTGCATTAGTAGTACTGCTGACAGGCATGCTGCACAATGACCTTGGTTTTCAAAAACCTGATGTTATGTTTAAATCACACAGTAAACGGTCAGTATACTTCATATTGATATACTGCTGTCACCCTTCATCTTGGAATCATAAAGGGACCGTAACTATTGTTTGATTCTGTGAATTATTGTTAATAAGTCTTATAAAATTCCCATTTACATAGCTCATTCTATCAAAGGCTGTTCATTGAATTTGGTAAGGTTCATTAACGCCTTCCTGAAGCAGTGAGGCTATTGTTTCAGCCACTACAGAACACCCTCACCTCCAAAGTATAGCTGAAAAAGCGGCTTTTTAACAGCATTGTTTGCTAGGCTACAAGTGAACAACACACACTGTTTTGCTGCAATTCAACATCTCACTAAATTTCCACTGACAAGGCTTGGCACTGAACAGACTGAATACAATCCATCAAGTACTTATACCATATTTCCCAAAGTGGAATTTCATTTCTGCAGAAGAACGTAAAATTTCCCACTATTGCCATATCAAAAGTTTCATCTAATGAGTTAGATTAAATGGGGCAGATTCCAAAAGCTGCTCCCTAGAAATACCGTGCTGGTTGCTGGCATATCTGCCCAAGTATTTTATACAGCTGGTCAAAATATTTAGTTTAACCATACAACTCAGTACCTTCCTGCTCTCAGAGCACTTTGCATCAGTTTCAGTCTTCTGCATTAAAATCTCAGAAATATGATTTGAATTTTCTAACTTATGGTGCAGCTACAACCGAGCATGTTCACCTTCATTGCCCATTACCTATTATAAGCCTATTATCATTACTACACAGGAACATGTTTTTTCTTAATTTGATAGCTCTTCAGAAGTCTGAAGAGACTCTTGCTTATCTCAGTCATTACATGATGGGATGAGACAGGCTAGAATACTTCAGCATAAAAGAATAATTTATATCACCACCTTGTAAGAGTGATTTGGGGTTAATAAAAGTTATTTACAAACCTGCCTGAAAAAAGTCAGAGCGAATGTGTTGATATTCTAGTCTACCACTTCCGCGTTTTCTATGATGGTCTCCAGCTGCCCTAACACTGCTAATGAACACATACCCTAGTGCACCTCTCTTCCTGCAACCTCATACCCAGCATTAGTCCATTCCTCCAGCATTCTCCTGTCTCACTTTTGATACCATGCAACTTATGGCAATCTCTTAATTCTTCAAAACCGGCCTTGACTATACAAACCATTTTCAGGCAAAAGAAAATCTTTATCAGAAGACAACAATAGTTATAATAATTATCGGTTTTATCCAGCATGAAAACATTAATCAAATCCACTTAAAAATGAAACTGAAAAAAAAACCCTTCTCTACAGCTGAAAAAGTGCACATTTCTGCCGCTACTGTTTCAAACACCTGTATGCCTGCACTATATGAACTCCAGACTACATATTCCAACTCCCTCTCTCCGAAATCAACATTAGTCAGAGAAATGACAAGAGATCAGACCAGCGCTATAGACGAAGGTAGCTTGACCCAAGATTAAAACATGAACAAACCAACCCCTCCTCTATTCTCCCCACTGGGTTATGATGTTTGTTTTTCTATCAGATGGCTTTCTACAACTCTCAAAACTCACTCTGTCAACAGCAGGAAGCAGAACACTGGTGGAAATGGCAGTCCTAAGGATTTCTTTCTCAGATTTTGGAAACTCAGGTGAGGGAAACAGTGGTATCATTTGGGCTTCTTCAGTAAACAAGACGGATAAGGTGATCTTATATTAATCTTAAAAATTACTGCAAAAAAATTAAATTTCAGATAGATTTACACACTGTGAGGTGCAATTTCCCAAGCAAGAAGGGGCAGCAGCTCGTGCAGAAAAGTCAGAGTGAAAGTTTTGAGAGCTGGGGCTGCCCAGCCTCTGCAGTCCCTCCACCTTTGGCTCTTCTAGCGAGAAGGAGAAGAGCTGGCAAAAGCTTACAGGAGTGTTGATTCCCTCTTCTTGTAGGGGCAGGAGCTTGCACAGAGATCAGTTAAGTAAATAGCTGCTGAATTAACTCAGGAGAAGAATTCAGAGTTTTATTTTTCAGCGTTTAAAATACTCTGTATCAACACAGCTTGCACAAACCCACGTCAAAAGCATTTGTTATTTTTCTGAGTACAGGGCTTAATTCATCCCTGGAGTAGTTCCACTGAAGTCAATGGAGTTGCCTGAGGGATAAACGTAAGGATGTTCAGACGACTGCAAGTGATCAAATTAGTGCACTTTATGATATTACGCTCTCGCCAGAGATGTTCTAACAGATTGTGTGTGTTTCTAACTCAATTGAAAGGAACCGACTAACTTAATTGAAAGGAACAAGTTTAGCTCTGCAGCTTGCATTCACCCTCGTTTCGCCAGTCTAGCAGCAGACCCTGAGCAGCTCCCCGGCACACCCACACCCTCGCAGGGACCTAGCCCTTGTCCTCCTGGGGAGAGGGCCACCATAAACCTGAGCAGCTGTGGTCATTCACAGGCAGTGCCTTCTCAATAAGCAAGAGTGTGCACTTAGGATTGTGTGAATGCACATCAGTCAAATACAGCTTTCAGCCAGATTAGCCTGAATTCAGAATAAATCTTTCTTATACTCAATATCCTGGCACAGTCCCTATTATCAAGACAATCTTGAAAAATACGTTTAACTTTCTTTCTTAATCTAGTACCATGGTTGTAATTCTCCCATAGCTAATAACATTTCATAATCTCTTGTATATGTATACATAACATAGATTGGTTTTGGTCACAGACATGCAATGCACAGACACAGATCTTTCTTAATATTGTTGTACAGCTGGTTTCAGAAGGCGTTTCAAAGGAGTACACCCTGGGCATTAGGAAGACAAAGCTAAATTCCCTGCATTGAATACAGAAGCACAAAGGTTGGTTGGTTTGTTTGCAGTCCTATTTTCTGTTGTCAGTCCAGGAAACCCTTGGAGCTTTCCTTGGACTTCCAGCTACAGCTGCCCAGTAGTTTCACAGAGTTTCCTTTGTGCTTTAGCAATCAAAGATGAATGCCAG
This sequence comes from Apteryx rowi, assembly GCF_003343035.1. NCBI lineage: Eukaryota > Metazoa > Chordata > Aves > Apterygiformes > Apterygidae > Apteryx > Apteryx rowi. Next base: position 2,386,899 of record NW_020451094.1, on the reverse strand, counting down.
GACAGATGTCTTTGCAAAGACACAACAAGAAAGGTCGTTGCAATTTTAAACAGAACTATTTTCATTAACTGTCTGCAATCAGAAAATTCTGCCTGTAGGCTTTCCTGGCTTTTTGCTTTTTTGTGTATGTGACAAACAGCACAATATCTGTGAGGGATAATATTTTAAGCAGCAGCATAACCTCAGGGAAAGAATGTAAATCTATCTTCTGACTTGTAATAGAACACCTAACAGTAGAAAAATGATTTGTATGTTCAAGAACATAAGCAGATCCACACTGGTTGGGAACAACCTGCATTACTTTACGTAATTATGTAGATTAAGGAATACAATTTATGAAACCTCACATGTCATAATTTAAAAGAATGATTTCCTTAGCTTCCATATACAAAACTTCCCTGATTTTCACTGTTCATATTTACCATGTTCTCTGAAGACGGCTATGTCTATTAAAGACTATTCAGCTAATTTATTATTCTTTTTATCCACTCCTATCTAATATATTTTCCCCTGTGGATTAATAAAGTGAGTCTCAGGCTTCAGAGGGTGACAAAGCATGAGTCAGTTAGGATGATTTATATTTCAGCTGAGAGTGCTAACCCAGCTTTAGATAAATATGCCAATCAGCGTAAAGTTGTCTCCTAACGATGACAGTGAATGTTAGCGATAGCTTCTCAAGCAAGAGCTGCTGGCATCCAAGAGTTAATAATGGCAGAAAAACACAGTCAAGGGCTAACTACTCAGTAGCTCTTGGAGGTTTTTTATATTTGCATCTAAAAGAACATGACTAGAAAAAGGGAAGCAGAGAATATAAAATGTTGTATCATCTTGTTTTTCAGTTCAGAGAAGCATTCATCAGAATGAGTGCTTCTTAAGATTCTTGGTTGTTCTGTATTTTAGGAGCATGGAACTCCTTTCAAATAGAAATACAAAAAAATGTATTTCTGTAAGATGCACAAATGGTGTTTGAATGAAAAAAGGTCTTTAGAAACAGTTAATGCCTTCAGGGAATTCACCTATAAATAGAATGCTACAGTCAAGATCTAAAATACTTAGCAATGTGACTCATAACAGAGTATGTTAAAAACRAGTATCTGCAGAGAATATGACCTAATGCAGTATTAACAAATACTCATTAAGGAGCCACATTCAGAAGAAAAGATACACGGCCTTTTGGTGCTGCAGGCTCTCCCCAGCAGATGTTTATTTGCGAAGGGGCTTGTAGCCACAGGGGCAAGACAGCGCCCCATGGGAGGAGGAGAGGTGTCCAGGGACGGCGCTGAGGGGACCCGTGCTGGTGACCTGCCCCTGCCATGGCTCCCAGCCCCGGGTAGTACTATCATGTCCAATTTGCCCCCTGGGAGAAAGTAATGGCCCAGAACAACACCATTTACAATACTAAATTATAGCGGTTTGAGCTATTACTTTAGAAGATTAGAACATTTTTATATTGATCTGAAGCTCTCTGTTTAATGTCCCTGAGGTAGTTACAGGCCCAGGGAGTGACCCTAGCTCTCCCTGGGCATGCGGTATGTGGGCAGAACTGCTTTTTACATTTAATTACTACCCTTTTGCTGAGACAGAATATTTTGGGGACATGATTGGTAACTTCTGGGGCAAAAATCTGGGGGATAAGGCAGGTATTTTAAGATCATATATTGCGTAGGAAGCATTTGATTTCACTGATACACTAATGACCAAGATAACTTCTTCTAAAAACACCTTTGTGAAACAAAACAAAACCTTGCATCCTCAATGACAAGAACTACAGTAAATATGGGAAGGTGACTTGTAAATACTTTTATGGTACTCGCTTAATTTGACAGACCTAAGTTTAGAGTTAATTTTTTCACTGTATCCCCAGGAACTTACAGAAGATACTTTGTGAAGTTTTATTTCACCATATGTTTTGAGTTCTAAAATCTGTTCCCACACTACTTTTTTGAGAATATAGATTTTTATGCAAATCCTATCAGCTTCAAAGATATTCAAATGAGACCTGTAACAGTTATTGTACTACATTTGATTTCACAAATAATATTCATTTTGTAAGCACTTTATAGAGTTTTCAGTTCATGTAGCCTTGAAACTCATCTGATTACCTGATTAAAAGATAGTGCTTCAAGGATTTCAGAACCTAAACAGATTCTCTACCAAGCTATAAAGCTTAGCTTTTAAATTGATAAGATTAAAAAAATATATATTCACTTCAATGGGATGTCTCTAACTCTATCTTGAAAGCATGCTGGTGACATTTGAAATCATTCTATTTGAAAACTTGCTTTTATTTAAATTGATTTACAAAGATGCATGTGCATCAAAATTAGCATCTACGCAGGACTCAGTAATGAAAGTGTGATCAGTAACGGGCAACAACAACTGAACATCCCCACCACACATGTTGACTGAAAGACCAATCACTGGTTTGGACCCTTATGCTTCCATTCGGAGCAGGTCTGCATTTGGGTACAAACCTGAGCTCTTGAGTGGTCCTGCCAAAAGGACAGAATTGGAGTKGGGGACATCAGTTCTTCAAAGGTCCATGGTCCAGTGCAACTGCCCTCTCTGTCCCGGCCTTTACGTGATGGACCCCAAGGCTCCAAAACTCTCACAGAGCCTGCAAGCCCTCAAACCTTCACTTAAGGGGTTATCAAAAGAGAGCTCCGGGAGACTTCCCAACATTTGCTAGTCGGGCTACTCAGGCAGGAGCTCACGAACTCTTGTAGTCTCAGCTGTACAGGATCTGTTCTTGCCTTTACAGCGTAGGGCCTGAGAATCCTCCCAAGTTATAAAGCTTTCAGTCCAGCTGTGGCTCTAAAAACCTTGTTGATTTTATCAGTCTGCTATGTTTGACTGGGAGCTGGACATTATGGCTGAGCCAGGAACCTGAAGCTTGGACTCCTAAGCTCAATTTCTTTTAAGAATTTCAAAACACTTTTTAAATTTGTTTCCTTCCACAAGTAAATTCTGAAAAAAATGATGGAACAGCTCTAGTCACAATTTTGTCTGTCTTGGTCTGCTCAATACCTAGAATTAGGGAAGTACAGAAAACATTTTTTATTTTAATGACTATTAGCTGCTGAACATTAGCAAAGAGGGTTTTTTTGTTTGTTTGTTGGTTTTGTTTTTTAAATACTACTTTACCATCGGCAGGGTAAAAGCAGGGATTTACCCAGAAGGGGAAATGAACAGATGTTAAGGCTTAAGTTCTAATTATTCTCTCATAAGCCCTGGTGAGGACATGCGCTCCTGAGTCATGTGCAGGCCACTGCTATATGGCTGCAAAGCTCCTTCTTCTCTGTCATATTCTGAATATCTACAGTGCCTGAAGTCTCATGATGATCCCTAAGTTTTGCTTCTGAAGCAGAAGAGGGCTGTCTTGTCTTGCTTCATTTGTTCCCCATTCTGTACATAGAATCCAGCACTCCAAAGTTTAATGTGATTCTAATTATACTCTCTAAGTATGCAGGCGCAATGCTTATACAAAACTCTTTTGCTCAATCTGGCTATGTACACTACATGTTCCTTAATGTTTTCTTGCTAACAAATGGAATTATAGCAGCTTGTAATAACGTCAGCTTTAATTAAATTTCATCTYTTATTTGACTACATCCACTTACTGAGTCATTCAAGTTCTTATTAATATGCATTCTTTATCTTTTGTATAACAGTAATTTGTGTTTCTTACAAAGGTGTACATTTAAGTGCAGAGGGAACAGCAGCAATCACTACAATCAAAATTACAGTACTACTTTTATTTTCAATTTCTTAAACTTTTGAATAAAAGGCATGATATTTTCTGCAGTTAGTCTGAGCTTGTAGGTGAATATTTTAACAGTTTGACTGAAAATAAGATTGACTTATTGAGAAAATGTACATTTTCTATTATAAAATTCCACTTGTGATTTTTTTTTTGAAGAACATTACAGCTGAAGCAGGAAATATTTTAAGGCTGAAGTTTACCATGGAAATAGTTGTCAGTTGAGAATAGCTTCTTTTTTCTGAAGGATATTGGTTTTAATTTGACTAAGTTACAGRTATAAGGCTTTGCAAATAAGGTGCTCTTTCCAAAGACTGTAAATCATGCAGTTAAAGCCCAATCCAAAAACCCAGTGAGAGAGAGGGATCTTTCTACTACTTTCTACTACCTTCAGTTGACCTTGGATCAAGCATCTGAAGAGTGATTTGTTGTGCATGTGTTTGGATCCGAGTTAGCTGCACAGTATGTATCAAGGAACAGAAAAAAATCAGTAGTTATGCCAGATTGTAAGGATATGAACAAGTGAAAATTTTAAGATGAAAAAGGGCTGAGATATGTCCTCTGCACCTTTACCTTGCTAACCAATGAGGCTGCCTGCCCACCGGGAAACCACGTCTTGGCAGAGATGCCACAGGGGTATCTCTGGATCACAAAGATTCCTTCCCCACAGCAAACCAACAGGCTATGACTTTGCCTCCAACTGCGACACTTTAGTGAAAAAAAGCTGTACCAGCAAATGGTTGCCTTTTATCTTTAAATCTACAGGTGAATATCCCAGATTAAAACAAGTGGAAAAAAAAAAAAAAAAGGGAATCATTTGTGAATGACACATTTCAGCTTTTCAGGCTTTCTGACACCAACTTATGTTTAGGATTCAGTAAGTCTATGACAATACTACATCAACTATTAATTTCTTTTTTTTTTTTAAGAACAAGTATTTACATTTAAGTGTGCCCTTCTAAAGTTCATTAAATCCTTCTTCTGTTCTAGAAATTGAGATCAATGCTACATAAAAATTATTACCTTTTCTATGGCATTACTTGTTTTTATACATTTGTTTTATCCTCTGCTATTTTTTCACAAAAGTAAGTACTTTCAATCTTTTCAGTCCCCTTCATATGGAACACTTTCTTTATCTCTAATCACTTAATCATCTGAATGTGAATCTCCTCTATTCATGTTTAGGAAAGGTTTTACTGTGAATCCTTGGACTTTGCGTTGCTGTAAGCCATGCTGTCTGCCTCTACTTAAGAAGTCTGTAAATCCTTGCTTCTCAAAGGAGCATGGCATGTCAGACTGAATTTTCTAACGTTTCAGATTTTAGGGTTTTACCAAGGAAGGGGAATGTCGAGGGCACTGCTGTTTCCAGAGCCAAAGAAGTCAATGAAGACCAGAAAGGAGCTAGGCAGTGTTCTTCTCCAAACAGAGAATGTTAACAGTTTGTAAAGGGTTATTTCAGAGTTTTGTGAAACACTTTATCAGGATGTACACAATTTAATCAAGAGCAATTACAAAAGTTGTTTACAGAGATAAAGCTGAATTGGCTAGTAAAGCTGTCTGCACAGAGCAGAAGCAGCAATGTTTTGTTTGTCCTGGTTAAAAGCAAGCTCTGCTGTCTGGTCATTGAACAGAGGACCTGCACATTTCAGACAAGTACATTTCCTGACTGCTTAAGGTTGAAACGCCACTATTAACTGTGTCATGGCAGATGTTATCATAGCAACCTGCAAAAAATGCAATTTAATGCACATGCTCTTGCTTGATTTGYTTTACAAAATAAGTTACTTCCAGCAACAGTAAAATAAATGAGTATGACCAATTTGTTTACAGGTTTAGATTCTGTCTGCATTATAATTAACAGGTTTAGAAAAGCATTCCTTGTGTGCCTTCTGAACTATTCTGCTGTGTTCATATTTGTAACTGGGTATAGATTTGTTCCATTATCATTCCAGTTTGAGGTATATTTAGTGCTCAGTCAATTCCAACATCCTTGATGGTACTACAATTTGCAACACAGCTCTTGCTATAAGTAGAACACACAGGCTTTCCAAAATCAACTGGTTGATAATAAAGATTTATTAGCCAAACTAGTGATACATGATCCTAGAAAACTGCTTTCACTTTGCCCTCACAGCACCTGTTTTTGCAGATTTGAACCACAGCTGCCAGTTTAGCTGGAAAATGAATTTCACACATCTGAGTTCATGCATGTGCTACAGTTGTGGCTAATGTGATGCTCTTGCAACTAAACCTCAGAAGCCGGGAAGGTCAGTTTCTACAATCACAAACTTTAAGATAACAGAGACTTGTTAACGATGACAGTGAATAACTGGCAYTTATAACCACCCAAGAATCTCTCATAAGCATTTTAGTATTTTTCAGAACTATTCCAGAAGATAGCAAACTGCATCACTTTTATAAACAGATGAATCAAAACAATGCTACTTTTCAAACCTGGCTGTCTAACACAAAGCTGGGAGTGACTATCACCTTTCAGCAGCTCTGAAAGTCAAGATGTTTATTTTAGTGACCAAATACGGGTGTTTGTATCTAAATTTAAGGCTCTGACTCAGAAAATCTGGACTTTCATAAGGTTGCCCTGAAGCTGGTGGCAGAACAAGACGTCCCACCACTGCAGTCCAGACTCCAGGTCAGACATAGATAGCACTGAGGTCGACTGTACGCCTGCAATGCACAACGTATTGCACTGTACAGGTAACCCATGGTTTGGTTTTGGTGGTATCTCTGTGAGCATAATTTACCATCCTGTCACACCTAGACTATTTCTCATTAGAAAATCATTTAACACTAGCTCTGTTAGGTCTCCAGTACATCACAGTGCAGACGTACCCCCAGATGTTAGATCACGCAGGTCCATTTTTCAAGACAATCTGCCCAGGCAGATACCTGCATCTACACAGCTCAGATGACAGAACCAGGACCTTTCTTCCTATCTGCCTAAACTTTATTTGCTATCCATTCTGTTTGCTATCCATACAGCACAAATATGAGGTGAAGTTAACAGTGGTAACTGTAGTTTTATGCTGTAGTGTATAAAACTTCCCTAATGAAAAGCTACTGTAAACCCTCCAAGCTATTTCCTTCCACTGCTTTTTACACATAACTCTCATTGATATCAGAGCACGGAGCAGGAGAGGGCCTTCTCTAGTGAATTTATCTTTGCTTTTGGCGTGTTACTCTAAAAGCTGCTTGCTCATTTGTTAAGTATTTCCTTCAATACTGAGAGACAATATGAAATACATACTTCGTGTATGCAATGTCTTACTATACTTCCTTTGTGTTAACTTGGGCTGTAAACACAAAAACTGCTCTGACTTCGCCGCAATGCCACCTCATGTCACTGCAGAGTTTGGATCTTTATTTCCACAAAGAATTCAGTTCCCTAATGACAGCTTAATGAATTCAGCCCCCCCCCCCCCGATGATAGCTCTATAGCAAAGGTGAAATTTGTTCTGTATAAATAGAGGGCTATCAAAACTTCTGGCTCCTATAGTCATTGCAATTCAGTCCCTTATAGTATTTTTTTATATCACTATACCTGCACAGTTTGATTGAGGTACTTCCAACATAGAATCAAGTTTCCTAAAAAGGCCTCTAAAACTGCAAGAGACAATTTTGTTCTTGCTATTAATCATGTCTTTAACAAAATTTAAAAAACAGGTTAGAAAAGTTGCATATCACACAGTTTTAAGTATAAACATTCACACATTTCTGAATATTAAAAGTTGTTGTCAACAACATTTACATGGTCAAAGTTGGGTGTACAACTTAAAAAATTATTTAGATGTCCTTTTGAACAATCAGTGTATAAACTACATATCTGAAGCAAAGACGAAAATAAAAAAGGAAAACTACAGGACAGACAGCTTGAATCCTAGAAAGATTTTGTTTGGCTAATCAGTCTGAGTCGTGCCTTGTATTTGGAAATTATACTACAAGTTATTGTTTCAAGTGGGACAATCCTTATGAGTTTGTTGAACAGAGTATTTCTTACAAATAATGCTTATGCAACCACTAACATGCTGTCTCTACTGCTGCTGCTTGATTGACCAATTATCTTTTATAAAACTAAACGCTCAGCTTGCTTTCATCTTAAAATTAAAATAAACATCAAACCTCAGGTTGATGCTAGTACTTGGGACACTTCAGTCATAATCTGTTGAATATCTTTGCCTCTTTGCAACTAGATGTCTGTTGTAGTGCTTAGTTTACATTCCTGACATGAAATGTTCTTCCATTCTTAATAAATCACAGATAATAATTTTAGTGACACAGTTATTAAAGCAGATAGTGTTTAATTCAATACATTAAAAACCTATCATATTCCTACATCATAAAGGGATAATAATTGCTTTATTATTAAAACATGCCTTTCATTCTGACAGTACTTAAATGCCTTTTCTGCAATCAGTGCAGCACAATAATATTGACAGTAAAGCTAAAGGTTATACGGACAGCAAAATGTCATGTGTTAGCATTATACAACGTAGAAAAGATTTCCAGTTACAGATTTATCAACTGGATTTTTGTTCAAAAYATCTAATCTGCCCTTTTTATTTGAGAACCCTGTGATGACCTTCATTTTCTTTAGGAAGATTTGAACTGTGTACCATGCTGCCGTTCAATCAACACTACTTTAGCCTTCCTGAAAATAGTTTATTAAAAAACAAGTTCAAAATGATGAATTTTCATTCTTTTTCTTTTCCCTTTCTATCAGTGCTTTTCTTAGATTAAAAGTCTGACCAGTAATATATCCAATACTTAAATTGCCTTTGTACACAGACAAAACTGTCAACCTGTAATCATCTGGGAGGCAGAGATTTTAGTGTTTGTGCATGTTTCAAATATATTCATGATAAATATCCTACCGTACATTTACAAGTGAAGAACAGCAAGAGTGTGATCAAAGTGATTGATTCTCCTAACAAAATGAGCCTTAAATAAAAAAGCATTTTTGAGGTCACTTTTTCAATGTAATCACAGTATATTATTGCCTGCAGTGTTTTTCTAAAGAAAGGTTTTTGTCCAACTCTGTGACTGCAGGCATTCTTCTATTACCTTATTGCCTGTTGAGTAGTACAAAATAAAGGGACTTGCCAAGAGCTGTATTTATATCCTTCCATAAACTAGTGTTTTGAGAAGGATGAATTAGAGCTTATTTTATAAATAGAGAAGATAAAAGTAGCTAGATTATATCTAGCATTTTTTTGAGAAACAGTATCATATAAGTATACCAAATATAAATAACCTTAGCAAATAACATTTGTAAATGGGAAGGTAAGAGGATTAAGGGGAGAATCAAGAAGGTTTGCTCACTAACCTTGCCCAGATATCCACTCAGGGTCAGTCAGCAAAGCGCCACTGATTCTTATGGTCGTGTGCCAGTTATACAGCTGAGGACTTGACCTACTATATTTACATGTTAATTTAGTTGAAATTGACTCTGTCATACATCTGAAATATAAACTCACTAATACAGTATTACAAAGTCTAAATAGCACAAACACACGCACAATACAGGACAGCTTAGATATACCACAGCAAGCTATTTTCAAAATAAGTACATAGAAAATGGATTAACAGGTAAAATTACCAAGCGTCTTAGTGAACCAGGAGACTAAACCCATTTTAAAAATTGCATGGATGGTTAACCTAAATCCTACTGACTGCCAATGTGATTTAGGCTCCTGAGTGCCTTTGTTACTTTTGAAAATGTGTTTTTGTACTTAAGAGCTATATCCAAAATAGAATGAAAGTACTGGAATATTGAGCTCAGAAGGGCAGATATGTCCTTGCAGTCTATTGCAGCCCACAATCCCATGTTACGTATCCATGTTCAGAAAAATGAATAGGAAATTATAGGCCTACAAATGGGAGTTGTAAAAAAAAAATCTGTGCACTGAGCATATTATCCATTAGGATACGCTTGAGAGTCATATGGCATAGTTCTCGCTCCTCTGAAGATTAGGATTAAGATTCATAAGTAGATGGGTAACTATGGAGCAAATAGGAATTTGTGTGCAAATTATGTAGTTACATAGTACATGCACAGTTAGCCTGAGAGTTATGGAAAGTCTACTGTACATGTACAGTAGGTCTCAGGTACTATATGTCTCCCCACCATCACCACCAGGGGAAACACCAGCTGAATGGTCTTGACAGCCGGAAAGCTTGAGCACCAGTGTATCGGCTTAGAGTCCTTCTCTCCAACAGCGGGTCACAGCCCACTCTGAAATCATGAAACGGTTCACAGGACATTACACAATTACACGACGCAATGTCTGCCTTTGAAATGCTCCCTTGCTTGAGATTTCAGAAAGTTTCAGAAAGACATCTGACATTTCAAGAGTGGGTAAGTGAAGCATATTCAGTGGAATACCTAAAAGACCTGAGGAATCCTGAATACAGACTACTTTAAGCCTTTGACCACCGCGCTATATTTCATTGTGCTCTTTTTGAAAAGGCTCATACAGTGCCCAGCTGCTCAGAGCACATGCAGAGATATAAATGCTGATTAATATAGGTGCTAGAGCAAATGATGGAGCTCATTCCCAAAGGTTCTCTTTCTCAGGGGTTACTTAGGATCACACACTGTAGGCTGAATTAATTGCCCTAGAAGCTAAAACATATAATAACCACAATCTTGCTTGGAGACATCTTTCCCCATTCCAGTTTGTGACCAGTTCATAGCGATTATTTCACAAGGAAGGCACTTATGAAACATGACTGTAGCCAGGTGAATCTAGACTAAATCTGAAATGTGGGCAGAGGTTAAGTCCAGCTTAGTGGTTGAAGGTATTTTCCTCTTCAATTAATGACTTCAAATTCCAACTAATATTATGGACACGTGATATTTACGGACACAGAGACTGTCAGATCAGGGCATRGATGTGATTCAACATACCAGTAGTAATGTTCTTTTCTTATTATATTACTAGGACAAGTCTTTTGTTTTGATAGTTTTGATACCGTTCAGCTCTAGGACAATTTGTCTTCCTTTTCTGATGACTTAAACAGTCTGTTTAGAAATACAGCTGCCAGCTGGCATTCACATTCCAAGAGGAAATATAAATTCATTTAAAGGAAGCATGTTATCACTTCAACTTGTCTCCATTTTACTCAGATCAGAAGACAAAGACCATGTAAGGCATTATTTATGCAAAGGACTTCCTAATCAAAGTTGACCAACCAAAATGCATTTCATAATAATCAGAAAGAAACTATTTTAGCCCACAAAATATTTTCCATCAAAATGAGGGGAGCCATGTTACAACAAGAACGCTCTCAGAATGGCTGTTGATAAGTTCTCAGACTCCTTTTTGCCATGTGAAAGTGAATGGAGAACTTTTGATACACTGCAGGCATCTCTTTTTGTGTTTTGCTTTTCTCGCTGCTGCGGTCTAGGTCTATTTAGAAATTCAGAGAAGAGACTGTACAATGAGACTGGCATCTACTGCAGGAAACGTGCTCATGCTCCGAGTCTGTCTACATGAATTTCTTCATAAGTTACAGCACAGACAGATGAAAATAGAGTGCTGGTATTCTAATATGTACACACATTGGGTCAATTCTTGATAGAAATACAACTCAAGAGTTATTACAAATGGTCTGCAGTATTGCTTTGAAGTTAATGTGAAATTTGGTCTTTAAAGGACACATTTGGTTCTAAGAAAACCTTTAAGTGACTAAAATCAATTTTATTACTAATATTCAATATTTTTATTCAAATTTAATATTTGAAATTATCGCTCTGTTTATGAGGAATTGATTGCAAGATCTCAGCACATTCCTTCAGGAACAAAAGTCTACATTCTAGTTTCAGCTACCCCCATGTCCCCAAGTTTTCAAAAAGGATCAAGCTCAGATTAACTTCAAGTCTACTAATTGTCTTTCTCCTTTACAAGGTAGCTCCCGTAGCCAGATAATGACAGAGAAACGTGAGTGATTCAGTACTTGTGTCCATCCTGTACCTTTTCAGTTGTACCTAACTTCAACTGTAAAATGTGACTAGCATTTAAGACTCTCATGGAATAAAAATGAAAGCAAACTAGTGAGACCTTTGAAGAGAGGAGTGAGAATTGAGCAGTCTTGGCTCTAATGTGATCTTGAAGAAGCGCCTGAAACACTGCTTTAGTTTCCTGCTCTCCAAATAATTTAGAAGACAAGCAGTGAAAATATGCTAATGTACTTTAGGATGCTCACATGAAAGATGCTAATTAATGAAAAAATGTTTTGTGCTGCTATTATAGTTGTTGAGTGGGCAACAACAAATACAGACACAGTTCAAGGCAACAACAAGAAAAAAAATGAACTGTATGCACTCAAGAGGTTTAAGCTGAAATCTCCTATATATTCAAACTCAAAGGTTTCTATGAGAGTGATGGCAGAATTAGGTGCTTGGTACACTGCAGGTTTTCCTTTTTTCTTTTCTGCCAACCTTGAGTATCCCAMGAGTCTCTCTGGAGATAAGCATTGAACTCGCAACTGATACGTTTTACTCACTAGAGGACAGTGTTGCACTGGCACAGACACTGTCACTGTACAGTAACAATGAACATTAATTAATCCCCCTACCACACGGAGATGGAGGCAGGAGGCTGATACTAATTTTGCAAAAGATCAGGAAACACTGATGGCACAGCAGCTTTCAGAACAATTAATACAGACGTTGGAGAGGAAAAAACCCAACAAACCTTACAAGTATCAAGAAGCTTTGCAAAGAGTCATGTTATTTCAAAAGCCACATGACGTAGCTCCACTGCAGAACGGGGACGCATTCGCAGGTAGAGGAAGAAGGTGCAAGCTGCAAGACAGCTTGCAAGGCAGGCAATCAGAGATGAGGCCTATGTGACACACAGTTTTGTCAACCAGAGAAAACCCTAAATAAGGAAAGTATCATTTATACAGGAAGAACTTTACTTTCTGACTGTACCGCATCCGGGACATTTGTTTCTGATAAATCTTCTCAAGAACCTATTTACTTTACTATTTTTTTTTCAGTGACTTGAAGACAAAATTAAATGCTACAGGTGAGGAAAACAAAAAAGTTTTCCTTGGTTATTTCTACCATATCCAGCTTATGACCTGAAATATGCTGCCACAGAGTCATCAAAGCTGGCTGAGTTATACCAAACTGAATCTGCTGGTGGTTTTTTTTCCCCGTAGTTATTTGTTTTCCCATCAGACAGGTAAGTCACCTTTAAACAGCAATAAAAAAGCTTTTCATTGATCATAAGCTGCTCAGGAAAGAGATCCACTCCTGGCAAGAGTTTACATGAATAGTTGATACAACTTTCCCCAAAGGGATATCAAGGTAAGTTGATAAGCTTCCCTGATGGAAATGGGAAACCTTATGAAACCAGAAGTGGGTGTGCYGTAAGTTCTAATGAGACAGTTCAAGGCCCTAAAAAGCTGAAATATTTTTGATGATGTACAGTTTAATAGGGGCTATTTCCTGCTTTTGAAACTAGTTAATACTTTAGATTTATTCTGCTTCTTCAGCCTGCTTCAAGGCCTCTGAAAATCTTGGGACACCTAATTGAACCTGTTAAGTTTTACAGACTATTTAAATACATGTTTTCCAGATATGTCTTTACATATTGAAGASAGTAATTTTGTTTTTAGTAAACATTAAAAAAACTAAAGCCCCAAGATTTCATCTCATTTTCTTGAAATAATTATCATTAGTCCTCTAAATACAGGATTTCTCTTGTGTTTTAATCTCTTAGACACTCTTTCTTTAAAGCAATCCTTGGTTTGTGTCTCTTTTTTCTATGGTATTACTTTTCCACTTTTATTGGAATGTATTGAGAAAAAAACCCTTCACTGCCTTTTTTTTCAGCTTCGTAAATGCTCCTTCTTTCATTCCTTTTACTCATTCGCATTAGGAAGGATACTTACAGGAAAACAGTACAACTCTGTCTTCCTTTTTCTCCTCTTATCTGTACAAGTAGCGATTCATTCATTCTGTAGGACATACATACTCTCCTCATCCAAATGAAGATGCTCTGGATATTATTTGTACCTATGGTCAGCATAAGGCTTTGACTTCTACTTAAGAATTTTACTGTATATTTGTTCATTTGCTGAGTTTGTGGACTCCTAATTGTTGCAATAATAGATATGGCTATATGATATCCCTTTAATGCATTTCTCAAGACAACTTAACTTAGAAAGCAGAGATTGGGGTCATGGCCAAAATAATCTTTTTATCAATAACTAACCTCCCAGAAATGCACGTCAGGACAGTTATTTTTAAAAGTACACTAAGCCTAAGTATTTATACCCTGCTCACAATAAAGTCCATGAAAAGACAGTCTTTGTTTTCAGTAGAAGCTGTAAATGCCCTAAAATCCCAAATCCCAAATCAACTGGGAATAGAACATCAGATCCATTCATGTTAAATATAGTAATATAAAAGTAGTTCTATAGATTAGTTTGTCATACGCTATGAAACATTAAGGGACAGCACAGACTTCCCAAACAAGGAATTAATCGTAAAATGTTCAAAGCATCTTCACTGATGGAGATTAGCCAACAACGCAAATTAAAGTGGACTGAGGAAAATGCTATCTTTCTTCTCCTGACTTTTCAAGGTTTTATTTTGGCCTGATTTTTCACTGAAGATGTAAAGCTATTAGCTTGGAAAAGGATAATAATTTTTTGTTCAAATTTTCTTTTTCTCCTTGTTAAAATGGAGACCAGTATGACTTAAATCTATACTTTACAATATTCGGCCTAGTTCTATGCTCAAATGTTGATTTCTTGATCTTGCATCATTGATGAATGCAATTCCATTGAAAAGATTTGAAAAATGCCTACAGCTGGACAGGCCTTTGAGAGAAAACAAATGAGACTGAGAAAATATACTTTCTGGAGTATATCAAAGCAATCCACTTTAGTAGATACCTAGTAGATACCTAATTGGTTTTGCTGCGGCTGAAGAGAACTACCAGCTTTACACCCCTTTACCATTAAGAATGCTTAAGCCTACATAAATTACACTTGATTTTTTTCCAGAATTCAGCTTCTGTTGTACTAAGAAGCCATATAGTAACRCAGAATGAGAAGCCTCCAGAGGGAAAAAGGTTAAAAGAATTAACATTCTTCTGTCTCAGGCACCACAGCATTATCGGTGGCAGGAAACAATGGCAGGAAACAATGTAAAGTATATGGTATCTCAAACTTAAGGGGTCAGTAGCTTCCCATTTTCTCCTTTTAAGTCCTTAAAAATATTCTTTCTTACAACAGGTTATCATCTGCAGAATCTGCATTAGACTTAGCTTAAGGCCACAGTAATGAGATCACTTTGCCTTGCAAAAGAAAAGAAAAAAGTGAGTCTTTTAAGAATTTGGAATATTTCAGTGGATTCTAGATAACAAATGATAAACTAGAAAAAATGTAATCTTTGAAGAAGGTTAACTACAAAACATTTTTTGGTGATAATTAAAATAATTAGGATAATTAAAATTATTACCAGCATCCATCTCTTCTCTGATGAATATGGTTACCAGAATTTTTCCCACGCTAACCAATCTGTTGATAAGGACACTGTTTCCAATGGCATCTAAACTATTGCCATTACACCTTCAGAGAGAAAAGCTACTGTTCTGAAAAAGGAGATGCTTAACCCAACTCTAAAGAAGTTGGGAACAGAACTACCAGCAAAATATGACCATATAAACTACCACACTCTTTTTACTTACATTTGAGAATAAATTCTTATTCATTTCACTTTGTAGGAACACAGGACAGTTCCTGTATTTTTTAAATATGAGGCAGATTCTGAACTTGTTTGAACTTCAAAAGTTATTGGAATTTGAAGAGAAGCAACCCAAGTTCTTTTGTTTGATTAACAGTTCAATCAGTCTATGATTTTCTTGTTCCTATTTAAATCAACAAAGTAGTACAAAACAAGGTCTACATTTTATGCTTTTAGTTATTTTATTTTTATTATTATTTTATGCTTTTAATCTCTGTATTTTGTAGAGGAACCAGTAGTTCTAAGATTTCAAGAAACTTGAGCTTAAACTTCTGAATTATTTTTTAATTCTCTAATTCTCTGTTGCCTTCATTGTGTTTTAGAATCTGGCAGAAGATTCAAAGTTTATCAAGATAGAGAGCTGCCTGGAACATATCCTTGATCATCTTTTAACAGCATTTGGTTTTATTCCATAGAACTACAACCCCTGTCTCTCGTTCCTTTCTTCTTAGCTTCTTCAGGTTTGCTAATTGTATACAAACATATATAAGATTGCACAGACCAACTGAGGCTCAAAGTAGAAGGCTCCATCCGTTAAGGCATGTTAGAGTACTAGAGGTAAAAGTGGACATGACTGATCATCCTTTTCTGTCCTTGAAATCAGGATCAACATTTGAATAAGCTCCAAGAAACTAACAAGATAATGACACGGGCAGGTGTTAGAAAAACCTGGAATGTACCATAAGAAGATTTCCTTAAAACAAAGTAGATCTACATGATACCTAACGACCTATTGGAGAGAACAACACATAGCTAGACAAGTCATTGGTCTGAATCTAGGTTCAGTCCTATATTGTGCCATTGACTTCCCACATTTTCTTGAATAAACTGCTTAAACCACTTATTCTAGAGAGAAATACATATAAATGGATTTCCACTATACATCAGTCCTTTTAAAACTGCCATACTGAAGTCCAATTTTTATAGAAACACTAATTTACCCTTCTGAAAGTGCCTGCTGTCATAAAATCAGGGCTGTATTTTGTTTCCATAAAAATACCTCAAACATGACTTTTAAATCACTCTATGTTCACAAAGACACTCTATTATGAATAACAAAAGACATTAAATAGATAATATTCCATGAGAAAAGTATCCCTGATTGTTCTTTTCTGCTGACAGAAATACAGATTTTGAAGTCAATTAAAGTTTGTGTATTCATCTGAGAAGGATATTTTGTTGAATATTTCATATATTCACAATAAATCCATTTACAGTAATTGACTGGATTTTTGTGAAAAAGGAAAAAAGTGTTTGAAAACATGCTGCAGAGCATTAACGACTACATCAATGTAATGAGCTACAGCTGTTTGTTGACAGCAGTGCACAATATACTGTGAAGAGATTTGTTATGTCTGTGAGTAGCAAAGTCCTTTTTCAAATCTTTGATTACTACGGAAGGTTATATATTTGTCAGTGGAACAATTTTTTTAGTTTATTATCTAAGAATTTCAGCAACTCTGACAAAGGAAGCGTCTTTGATTATTCAGCCCAGTTCAAGATCAACTGTCATTACTTCAGAGCCAATTTCCCCTTTCACAGCRCTGGTTAATTTTAGAGATCACACAAAATAAGGATAGCTCTGAAGGATTTATGAGGCCCAATACAAAAGTTGATTGAGATAATTCTCCTTCTGCAGAAAAGACTATGAAAGAGGGTTTTAAAGAGCCAACATCATTGCATGGCAGTCATTTGACAATTTGCTATTGATCAGGAGTGCAGGACCATCAGTTTCAGACTTTGACCTAACATCAGCAGTAATCTTTAAAATATTCTTGGCATCAGTTGTTACTCTGAAAACAAGTGCTTTTATAAAAATAAATACATGAAAATGATTATGCCTGCCAGGACATTTTTCTTTCAAAATGGACAGCTCTGTTCTTTGGCTCCTTTAAAAAAAGAAAACCTCAGAAACCACCCAAACTCCACTCATGGCCCTTCTTGGGAGGGAATTCTTTCCCAAGAGAATCTCCCACCTTCTGATTCATTATTGTCACTAACACACACATATGCACTCACCCTCCAAAAGAAAATAGTATGTGACTGCTCACAAGAAAGCAGGATTTTTTTTCCCGGTTAATAACATCTAATGGGTTCAATTTTCAAAGATGTTTGGGCACCTAAGAAGACTGATATGAAACTACTGTCATTCTCAGCGGTACCTACAGAGATTAAGTTCCTGTCTCCCACTGGAAAGTATAATGAGTTATGCAATAAAAATATATTTTGKCATAACTTATGCCAATCTGTCACATGCTCTTTTTAAGTCACAGCTGTAAAATATATTGTATTTGTCCAACAGTTATTGCTCTGAATCATTGAAAATCTCTTGACCCAGGGCCTTAGCTTGACTAAGGTCAGTGCTTAACAACTTGCAGGTCTCCAGTTGATTTAGTCTTTCTACAGATACTTCTCCCGCATTATTATTGTCATATGACTTTTAATGAATACTTTTACAAACCAGTAATATTTTTTCCAGAGCTGATAGGTCATGAAAACCCTGAAGCTGTCATTAAAATTCATGGGCATATTTTCTCATGAACTATTTTACCCTATATATATTTTGCTGCAGGGTGGCTCAAAAAATGACAGGTGCAAAACCAACAATATACCTGAACTGCATTTTAATCTTGTCTTTTTCATATTCACATTTCAAAAGATTTTTTTTTTCTACAAAGCCATTTCTAATAACAACATGACAAAAACAGTATTCTCAGAACTGCCTCAAACACTCTGAGATCTATAAATAGTTACTAATCCTTATCAAGGTCATAATGGACTTATTTTCCTTTGAGGTATACCTGTCTGCAAAGGGCTTCTCCTTTTCCAAAATGTATTTTCATCTTAATACATTGTGCCTAAATGCCTTTCTGAGAAAGGGGGTTAGGATTTTATTCAAAGAGTATTCCTGAAATCCTTGTCTACACAAAACATGTTCTTTATATTGGAAAGAATATGGCAGACGTTGGCTCTAAAACCCACCAGAGCTGAAAAGAACCTGCCTCTTGATTATTATAGTCTTTACTTCTCAGGTAAATGCCTCCTCCCCTTGCAATACTAATGAAGTCATACTCTTGATTATCCTTGGCTTTGCTTCTTAACTTTCCTTTACCCCAACTGTAAAAGCCTGGAGACCAGATTTTACACTTTGGGACTGTGCTCTACTCCAGCATTAGGGGTGAAATCCCAACACAAAAATCCTGACACACTCAAATTAATAGCAAAATTCTCATCGATTTTAATGAGGTTAAAGGTTGACCCTTCTATGTTCCTGTTCTTTTCATTAAATTAATGAGACTTTGGATTTGAACAGTTATACATACATACCTATTAAGACTATCAGTTTAAATATTATACAATGCCTGTAACAGCCAAAATCTGTTCTAGGAGCCCTCAGTTTCCTGACCTGGATCAGTAATCCAAACCCAAACTTTGGAAAATGGAGATAACCCACCTGTCTAATAGCAATAACTTTCTGTTATAACTATTAGTGGTACCTTCATATTTCACTGGAGCTCAAGATCTCAAAAAGCTCTCTGTAATTTCAAAATTAATCCTTGCTCCAAGCCATACACTGCTTCTTTATTAATTATATAGAGCTTTACACTCCACTTGAGCCTGAATTGCTAAAACTAGGAAGAACTGGGAGCACAGGAGGCCACCTGCTTCAGGGAGTACATCACAGTGACTCACGTGCATATGACTTAAGGAACAGGCCCTAAGAGCCTAGGCCACTCCTCAGTGAAATCGCTAGGAGAAATGTTTCCATAGACTTCAGCAGGCAGTGAATCAAACCAGGGAACATTTTCATTTTCATGATCTTAAACACACTGACCTACCAGAGAACTGTGCCTGTCTTACAAGCCTGTAAAATTCAGTGGCCAGCAGTTCTTGGGACAGAAGTTTTACTAGTCTCTAAACTTATACATTGTGCTGCTTCTTTAGATAAATGACAGAAAGGTTAAAATCAGTGCAAGTGTAGAATACTACACATTTTCAATTACCAAATTTAAATCCCATTTCTAAAGCAATGTGTTGCAGCTATATGCTATTCTTTTTCTTCAGACGTCCGTTTCAATCCTGTATTCAACAGATGAATATTATAATTAAAAAAAAAAAGATCTTACGGTCTGTAAGAGTTTATAAAGTAAGTTTTCTGTTGTTGATAGTTAAATTAAAAAGTAAGATGTACACTTCAGATAGTAGCAAAATAGATTCTCACAACATCAAATACAGATCACCACTGCAGAGGAATGTTAGCTAAAGCTAGCTTTGTTAGTGGTAAAAATCGCTAAACTAGAGACAAAGAGGTCAAAAAGAATTAAAAAGTCATGAGAAATGGACTAATTAAATTCCAAACAAGATATTCAAAATTAAGAAATTTGAATCGGCTCAAAGAACAGCAATCTGGATATCTGTTTCCTCAAGTGGTCTGTTTTAAGTAGATTAATACAGCTATAACGTTTCAAAACAAAAGAAATAAACCAATTTAGTGAAGTGCTTAGACTCTTTCTCAATACTGGAAGATGTGGCAAAAATACAGAACTCCGTAACTAACACTGGCTGCCCTGGCGGAGCAGATCCAAAGGAGAAAAAGACTCCTTCCCTGCTAGATGTCCCTGCTATCTGAAACACTTCAACTCGCTTACAGAAAAACACTCGGTATGTTTTTTTCACTGTTTTCTAAACTTCACGTGGCATTTTTTCTGTCACCTATAGTGATTAAAGTCCAATGCTGAATTCCAT
Source organism: Apteryx rowi (assembly GCF_003343035.1). Lineage (NCBI taxonomy): Eukaryota > Metazoa > Chordata > Aves > Apterygiformes > Apterygidae > Apteryx > Apteryx rowi. The sequence continues at coordinate 2,366,611 of NW_020451094.1, read as the reverse complement.
CTTCTGGGATTTAGCAAGGAAAAAGTTCATTATACACACACACATTCACGTCTCAGTTTGAATGCTACATAGTACTGACACAGGGACAGCCAGAGTTGGAGAAGACTTTTGAATAAAAACACACAAAAGGGAAAAATCACCCTTAATTTACCAGTTATGAGGTTGATCAGTGACTGTAGCACAGTAAGTACATAGGGGTATTTGTCAGCTAGTGTTGTCTACAGAACCTATTTATCAAACTACTGCACATCTGTCTTGCATAGATCATATATTCACAAAGCTTTATCACCTACATAACATTTGGAAAGGTGTATAATGTACCCCTGGTGAAGATGGAATCACTCATTTTTCTATTTTAAAAAACATTCCAGTTGACAACTGGTACATCATCTTCTTGCGTGGAACCTGACAAGGAGATACGAGAGAGGTCATTGGATGCTGAAATCCCCACGCCAGGAGATACATACTGCATCGCAGACACTTTCACTGTGGACAGAACTAATACATTTTCAGAGAAATTCTGAAATGAAATACATTAATGAGGGTTCTAAATGCCACTAATTAAAAATCCTTATGTTAAGTTTATGGGTTTTTTAAATTATTTTAATTATTTTTTATTTTTTAAGAGATAGATATAGCACAGGAATAACGTACAATAACTGGAGAGGAACTGTTCCTGACTCCTCTTCTGCAGCGAGCTCTGCACACTCAAATCTATTATAAATTTTAATATAACATCCAGGTTAATACTGCCCAAAACTGGTAGGTCCTCAGTATCCAAACAAATGGTCACTGGCAGTTTACACATAGCAATGCTGGATGCATCCTGTACCGTGCAGATGGACACTGTATCACACATACCTCAAATCTCTATTCCCTGTGCATATGATACAGGATTGCTCCACATGTATACTGCGGATGGTTCTCAGGAATTTCGTATTTGGCCATCAGAGCTATTAGACATCTGGAAATCCAACAGATCACTGCTTAAAGCTAAAAGCTAAAATCTTCCTTTATAAAATAAAACAACAAAAATAGGTTTTTTTGCTTTTTTTTTAAACAAAAGACAGTAAAGACTGGTAAACTGCTTAATGGAAAAAAAAATCTATAGTTTTAAAACAGTGGCAGGAGAATTTTTTTTCCAAACTGCTCAGACCTCGGTTCAGAAGCCAGGTGCAAGTGACTGTTCATTTGACTTAAGCAGCAGATTGATGCCGGTAAGCCTGAAGGGAGAGGAATTTTTCAGCTTAGGAAGGGGTTGTCTCCATTCTCAGGGGAGAAAGCATCAGTTTGCAAGAGCCTGAACCTAAAGAAAGCAGTGAACGCTAGAGGAGCCAAGCACCCTCACGTCTCAGTGAAGTCCAAATGCAACCAGTTCACTCTGTACCTAGCAAAAATCTGTCATACCGCAAACCATAAGACAGTACAAGATGTCTAGCTGAGATTTCTTGTTTTTTTTCAACTTTGATTTTGCAGACTGGCTTATTTCTGAAGAAAGTGGGTGGAAATTAAAGACGAAATATAAACCCATTTCATCCTGTTAGAAAGTGCCATGGAGACTGAGAGTAACTGAGAACATAGCATATTTTGTCTGTGTTTTTTCCCCACAAAATATAGATATATTTTGGAAAAATGATGATCAAAGGAACATAAGTACAGATTTGCAGGGTAGAGAAAACATGGAAGATTCTAATTTCAGGTAATAGGTACCACCACCTCTTAGCCAGCCCTGCCGCAGTGACCTCTGTAGTGCAGAGCCTGGCCCTGCTCAGTTCCGGCAGCGCTCCTCTCTGGCTGGAGCTGGGCCATCAGCTTTGTGACTGATCTTGTTACCATTACGTACTTCCCCAGTGAGGAATTATGCTTATCTATGATTATGCTTACTCAATTATAAGCAGGGCAGGCAGAATAATCAAACAATAAACTGAATACATAATTCAAGAGACATTTTAAATTCAAAAATTATTGAAAATAACTCAAAAAAAAGACAATGCATTGCAATTCAGAGGTATCATCACTATAGACATTTAAAGYATACTTAAGGAATTTCCAGGGCTGCCAAGGGGAGCTGAATGCCTAGATTTGGTGAATCTCAATGTGATTTACTTGTCTAGGTATCAGCCTAAGAGAATAAAGATTCTAAATAAAGACTTACACCTGTAATTAACCATAATCTTGCTTCAACCAAACTAGGTTGCATACTGCACTTCATGACATGTTTATTGCTGAAACAAACTTATATTGTCATAGCAGCTAGGAACTGTAGTCCAAGAACAGGGTCTTACTGTGCTAAACACTGAATAAATGAAGGAAAACAGATGATCCTTGATCACGAGACCTTTAACACGCACTGACAAGTGCTGATTGCTTGCACGCCTAATGCCAGCTGCAGCTTCTAGTGACACCCCTGGACTAGTCCCCATCTTGCCCTACTTCAGTTCAACTCCCTCGAGAGGGAGAGCCAGTTCTTTAGCTGCACCACATCAGAGCAGTGCCAACAAGGCAAACATTGGATACACAGTATTTGCCCTTACTGAAGATCCAGCTCCAAACAGCTCCTTGCCTGCACAAAACTTCAGGATATATGAGACAATACTTTGGATATATGAGAAAACACTTTTTTGGGGGCTCACACAGCGATGGAAAGTTATCAAAAAGGAGTAAAACTCTAAGGAAAGAAACAGCAGTGCAGAAACAGTTTCACTTAATGGCACCTTGCCCCGAAACTTTAGCAGGCAGTTACATAAAGTGGACACTCTAAATAAAACAACACTGCCAGTTTTCTACATGTATAGGGTTGGTGCTTGACTGCAATACTTATGGACACTGTAGTGCCCATAAAATTATTGGGTAAGAAAATATATCTGGAGAAAACATGGGTCCTAGTGCATGCACACACCGTAGTTTGAAACCACCTGTGTTCATTTTGATGTGCCTTCATAAAGACATATGATACTTCAGATGCACTTGTTGACAAGTCTGAGAGTTTTAAAAAACCTTTACTGAGAGAAGTGGCATATTCAAACAGCAGGAAAATATTCTGGTGCTTGCTAAGGGCCTGAGTGCTTAAATAACAGAAAAAAAATGCCTGAAATTAGAACCATATTCACTGAGTTTTCCAGTGAATGTAACATGAGAAAATGGGCTTTAAACTCTACTTTTGGTCTAAACTACAGAAAGGCGATAAAGTATCCACTTTAAATATTTCACTAGGCAAAAATATTTCACTAGGAATGCTAAAGAGAAGCTGATCCCACTACCAAATTATGTTATAACATTGAAATTTGGTAGACTTTTACCAGCAAAACTTACTAGCATTACCAGTTTATCAGCTGAAATCACCATCAAATGATATGAATAATATTTAAAGGCCTTGCTTAAAGCATGCAAGTACCCAAGATGTCACTGACAATTAAGTGAGGGGTATGTTTTGAGAGTAAATAGTATTGCATAGACACAACTAATTCTATGGCAATACTTCCTTCCATCTCACATCAACTTGATTGATCTCTGTAAAATCAGAAACACAGAATGAAATATTCAAAATAAAAAGTTAAAAGGACATTTCAAAGATGGCCAAACCAAACAGATTGATGTAAGAGTAAAAAAAGATCAAACTTCTAAAACTGACAGATAATTGCCCACCTTATTTTCAGGACCAGTATTGGTATCATACAGCAAAGATAGCTTTCCTCAAATGAATTTACTAAACCAGAAGTCAGCCGAGAGGAAGACTTGCTAACTGGTCAGGCCAAGGCAAGAATACATCCTTGCTTTCCGTGAGCTCTGGACCTGTTTCTTCAGGTATGCTTCTTTTTGTAAACGGGCTTGGTGTTGGCTTGCTTACTGTATACACAAACCTGATACTGTGCATCATAAAACATACTATACAGTTTTCCAAGTATACTCTAAGATCTGGCAGCACTGGAAGCTTTCATTGAGTTTGAATGTGCTTTTCAGAAAAAGTTTTTAATAAGTAAATAAACCAAGTAATATAACAAAAGATAAACTATATTTCATTTTGTTTCAACAGTTTAGCATACAGTCCTCAGGGTCCTATAGTACAGAAGCAACAGTCTTCAGAAGCAGGTCTCCTCTTTAAAGCTCAGCTTTTTGGGGGCTTAATTTTTTTTGTGTAACCTTGACTGGGATTGACTCTTCCTGAGACAAAATTGCCACTCCCTTCTTATCTCAGAGAATGAAATATGAATTGGCTTTAACTTAATCCCTTAATCAATATATAATATTTCAAATATAGGAGATGGATGTGCTTTGGAAACCGAGCCATCAATGTACAATATGCTGGACACCTAAATTCAGGTAACACAAATTCTCATCTTTTACTGCCAAGTGTTCTTCAAAGGAATGTTTTATGCTTAGAGCTTTGTATCTTGTAGGTTATGACTGCAAAGCCAACTCTAAAGAGTAATATCACGGATCCAGGCAGAATAAACTTTTTATGGAAATTCTTAGAACTTGAATGACATTCCCCAAAGACCTCTTTATTAAATAAGGTGAGCAAGGTATATGTATTAAATATAATTACAAGGTAATAAAAATTGGTGCTGCTGAAAAACTACATTAATCTGAACACTGCATAGGCCATAAAACTACTTTATAAGCACTAACAAAAATCCCATGTTGTCTATTAAAAATTTATCATCATCTCTATAAATTTATTTCTTCTACAGCATAAAGCATAATTGAAAGGAATAAACACAGAGGAGCTAAGTTAATAGTGCACGGTTATAGAACAAACTTTACTTTAAGGACTATGAAAAAGAGGATAATGAAAATGTTTTAAATCATGCTGCACAATAAGAATTTACTCAAAAAGAGACACTGGAAAAGTGTTGCAAGAGAAATGATAATACTTAATAAACCAATTTTTAATCTTCCAGGTGCTTTTTATAGATAAGTAGGTTTTTATTTTTTTATTTTTTAACTGCATGTGCTGTATGTTTTTTGTATTGATTCCACAGTTAGGAAAATGAGTTTAACTCTCACCTAACTTTTTCTTGCTTAGGGAATGGAGAAAATCCTTTCTCCTGAAAACTCTTAACATTAGGGAAGTTTCCCCTCTAAATCTCAGCATTTTATGAAGAAGTTATATGTGAATTATTTGACAGCTACACAATGAATTTTATTTCATACCCAAACAGGAACTGAAATGCCTTTGAAGCAAAGTATGTGGGCAGAAACTCCGCTCAACTCAACCTACTAGTCAGCAGTTACGCCAGCATAAAAAATGTTAAAATGACAAGGCTGGAGAACCGATATTCACAGATGTAATGTGATCTAGGAAGTATATTGTCTTGTTGTCTCAAATAGGTTATAATTTGTCGGAGTGGGGGGACGGACCCGGAGTAACGATGAGTCTCAATATGAGTATGGTCGTTCTCCCCTTATTAGAGCTTACACAGAGTATATATAGACAAGCAATAAGCATGCACTAGCAATAGCTGTATGATTGGTTTACAGTCTGTTCACGTGCCTAAAGCGAATACACGATTGGTGCAAAGTTGCTGTTCACATGGAGGGGCTTGTCAGCCCCCTCCTTTACTTGTTTACCACTACTTGCCTTCCCCTTCTGTAATGGTTTAGGAATGCTCAAGGACAGTTCACATAGCCGTGGGATCCTCCCTTCATCATGAAGGCAGGATTGCTCACTTCTAAGAGATCATGCCCTCTCTCGCTTAACCATTCTCCCACAATAATTATGTAAGAAAGATATTTTACAGAAGATACTATTGTTAATTAAGGTACCTTTTTTTAGATTAAAGATAAAAACTGATTTCTAAAACCCAGAATCTGGAAATTTCTTTACTACATAGTAATAGAATGCAATTTATTGTATAGTTTCAGATATAAAGGAAAACCTGAAAAATGTATACATTGCTGTAAAACAACATCTAAGCAACACAAGAATTAGTATTTTGCTGCTAAAAGATTAAATTATAGCCTAAAATACAAAAACGGACATGAATCATTTCAGCTAAACAACTCAGACTCAAGGCAACTGCCATATCAATAGCCAGACATATGCCTAAGGAGGGGTGTGGAGGCACGCCATAGCTACATCACACATCCTCACTGCATCTTAGGAATTCATGTATCAAAGACAACTTTGGGGGGTTGGGAGAAGGTCATTATTGCTGAATATTTTGGGGAGAAGCATGCTAAAAGATCCTGGTGAAGCATCCTTTTTCACTCACTTCCGCTACACTTCCGTACACAGCGGGGTAGACAGCCCCACTGACTACATACTGCCCAGACCAGAAACGGCCCTTCTTGCGCAGAGGCTCTGCCGAGAGCAGGCGCAGGCTCACACCACTCAAGCCRCGTGTGGAGAGTGCTCAAATCGCCCCTGCCCATCACAGCCGGGACTGCGCTGCGCGTGGTGCTGCCTACCACTGCTCGTGCACCACGTCAGCTGTGATCTTCTCAGCACCTGAACAGCCAGTGCCACAGGTGCTTGTGCTTCAAGATGTTGTAGAGCTATTGAACTTGATGATCATGGCTTCTTTCTAACATGTGAATGACCATAAATCTCTTTTATAGTCATTTTTAATTGTAATGATTCTTCTCCCTCTGATCTGTGAAGCTCAACTGACAGTAACAAAAGCATCTTACTTTGTATAAGCTAAAGGTCTATGACAAATCACACCAATAAAAATATTTCACAAGTCTCTAAAACATTTCTGAAATAATCTGCTACAAAATATATTTCATTTAAAGAATATCCTGTTGTGGTGGGCAGAATAAAAGCTTTATGGGATCTAATTTAGGATAACTACCAATTTCACCACTTGTGACTATGCAGCGCCATTCAAATGCATGCCAAAATACTTTTGTGCCATACCTGGGTGCCACAGCAAGCCATGCCTGGGTTGATAAACAACACTATATAAAAGCCAAGTATTTTTCTTTCAAAAACAAATCACGACTGTTAAGAGGAGGAAAAAACTCTCATGCACATGAAGTGAATTTACATGGAGGTTGCAGCCCAGTAAATTTACTTTATTCAAATGAAAAGCAGTATTCTAGAGACGAGATGTACTTCTCAAGGAACGAAGAGTTTTCTAGTTATATGGAGTGTACTGAGATCTAATGACTCTTCAAAACACCTGTGAGGAAAATGGGACAGTTCCCAAGGGAAAATGGCAGAGCATGTGAACGAAAGGCATTCGCCGGACAAGGGGCCCTGTCCCGCAGAGCCCATGGAAGCATCCTGCAGTTTTAAGGGGAGAGCACAGCAAAAGGAACCTCTTCTGCAACAGCTGCGCAGCACAAAGGAGTTTTTAGCAGATGACAGAAGATCCTCGCAGAACCATAGTTACAGATAAAGAATAAGACGCAGAGAAATACAAAGCTATTTTGAGTAGAAGGAAACAGAATTTGGTAATTTATAGTAGTCCTGATTAGAATTTTAGTATGACACTTGTCCTGAGCCAGAATGTGAAGTATCAATTCTCCATGTGATCTGAATCAAACTTTCATGTTGCATTCCCTGGTGCATGCTGGTTTGTCCTCCTTATTTCAAAGTAATTTAAAATGTGTTCTGGTAAATTCATTTTATTTTAAAAATCTGAGCTGTTTCTTTAGATTTTATATTTGCAGTATCACACAAGCCACATCTCACTTACTGTCTCATCTCTCACAGTAAAGTGCAACACTTTATTGTGCACAAAAAGATCAAAGCTAAACATACAGAAGCCTAAATGCCTGTTACCTGAAATAGCCTGTATTTCAAATGGATCCCATTTCAAGGTAAATAAAGGCCCATTTAGCAAGTCTGGCATTTGTTTAGCTTTACAATTTACTTCTCTGCAGGTTATAGCTTTTAAGTTATAGTAGAATGATAGCTTGCATGGGCCATTTTCTTCTTAATACAGTGTATTATGTTGAGCAAAGACAAAGCTGCCTCCTCCTCGAGATGTCTAGCAACTGCAGAGGATATCATTAATGCATGACACAACAGGGCTCTCGGGGCAGAGCAGTCCCGCAGACACGTACCATAGCTCTGCTGCTGCGGAGGCTAACAAACAAATCTGGCTGTCAAAACTCCTTGTGTGTCAACCTTATACTGAACTAGGCCAAATACAGCACTGTAGGGAAAGTCTGGCTGTATTCCTTAGTAATTAAGGCAACGGGTCAGAAACAGCAGTCCTGAATTTATTTCCTAGTTTTGCCACCASTTTGTTCTGAAACTTCATGAAAATCCCTTTCCTGTCCTCCAGGCTGGGAGGAGGCTCTCCTCCTCTGCTTGTGCTGTAGCTGACAGGAGGACGCAGGCCCATGCATAATACTGAATAATTTACCTTTGAGTAGCATGAGCTGTAGCACAGTAATGCAAAGTAACTCATGGGATGCACAGAGTTCAGAAGGACGGGATTCCTTCCCTCAGCCACAATATACAAGTATTTCCAACTTCATGAAACATGGTTTGTGGGCAGCAGGTAAAGCATCCAGAAAGTTGTCAGCAGTAGTGCCTGGTGGGGCCCAGCAATATCTACTAAATGCCAGAAAGACGTAACAGAAGTGTGAACRCTTGGTAACTAGGGCAAAGCACAAGGGTGTTTGCCTCTAGCTCTGCCTATTCTTCAGCCTTCAGGCACTTTTTCTGTGTCAGGTGCACATGCTAACTGTGAGCTGACTGCTGGTCTACCAACATAATAGAGTATCAAGAACAAATATGCAGGTTGTGCCTATCTGAGGGATTAGGTTTGGAGAGGTAATGTAGTTCAGAGTGTCTCCATATACCACAGGCTGGATCCGCTCTCATGGCAGTTTTGGCGCATGCAATGGGATTCCTTTTGGAGCAAGCCAAATCACAGGCTTTCCTGTTGGGAGAAACTAAACCAGAAGCTTTCCTTCGAAAGCACTCCAGCATGTGGCCCACACTACCACAAAATCATCCAGTGCGCACTTCACACCTCTTCCCTTCAGAAAGCTTCACACCAGATGTGTAATGGTGGCATTTAGATCAAGGGACTAAGAAGAAACCCTTGAACCACATCATGGAGACATGAGTAGCCTCAGCAATAATCACAGCAATCTACTGAACTGATTGCACTGAAATACTTGTTAATGTAGACACAACCATAATTTAACTAATATTAAAGTTTGCTAGAAGACAAATTTCAAAATTTGCTACCAGAGTATTAAAAAGGATTAGGAGTATTAAGTTATTCAAAGATGAACATAAAATTCCCATTTGAGTTAAGCGTTGGGGTTGGGGTCACACTTTGTTTGAGCATGTTTCATTTAAGACGGTGGCATTTTCTACTCAGCAGAATTAGTTTTAGACTGAAGTAACACTATTAACTTCTAAGTTTAAATCAGGATATGAGCAGACAACCAGACATCATGCCTTTCTCTCCTGAATCTTTTTTCAAGGTTTAATATTCCACAAAGGTTTTCAAGGTTTTCAAGGTTTAATATTCCACAAAGATAGTTCTGTTCTTTTAAGCTATCTTATGCTCTTCATTGTTCTTGTACAATGCTTCTTTTTGCCCAGAGACATAGTTTTCAAACTGCTCTAATTTGCCTTACTGGAGCTTCTTCTTCTTCTTTTTTTTTTTTTAAATCCACTTCCTCAGACACTTTTGTACTGTTTTAACTACCCCTTGTTAAATTTCTCCTAATTGATATAGTGATACAAAAAGGACTTTGCACAACTGAATTGTCTCTTTCCGCTGTCAGTAAATCCTTTGTAATTGTTTCCCAATTGTTGATTGACTTCTTGGGACTAAAGCCAGATGAGCACCCTTCCAAAGATAACCGAAAGATGAGCTACCTAGCAGCTGATGAACAATTGGACACTCAGGGAAGGTTACTGAAGGAAAGGCTTACAAACTGAATGCATATGAAAGAAAAGAAAGAATAATAAAAACTTGTTGGTGCAGATTAAAGGGAGACTCCTATGATTAAATTTTGTGAAAGATGAGGAGGATTCTTAAAGTGATCATTGGAAATTAATGGCAAATATCTCTCTCTTCACAAGATCAGTCCCTCCCCTTCCCACAGCTTTATGATAATTAAGACTTGGAGTTCATGCATGTCAGCTGGTCACATATGTAAGCAGGGAAAGTAATTTTTATTTTATATAGATTAGGACCTTTTAGAAATAGACATAAAGCTTAGAAGACGATTTTCAGGGGAATTTATCTACAACCTAACCCATTCCTTGGACAAGCAGTGAACAATCTGGAGGCAAAAAAGTTGTTTGCATCAAGCATTCATTGAATAACAAACATTCTCCAAAATAGTGGCATGTTCACAGGCTATTCACAGTCAAGACAAAAGGCTGATTCACAATCAGCACAAAGACAACTGAGCACCCACAGTTTGCGCAAGCAGCTATAGAACAGGAGGCCTATGTGGAAACTCAGTTTTAACTATAACAGTATTTTACCAAGTAAGTAAAATACCTTCTGTGCTGATATAAAAGTCTCTGGCTGAACATCCCAGATCCACCCCTTTGCAGTGACCTGTACTTGCAGCGTAAGAAAGGAAAAAATAAAATGAAAACCATTTTTTAAAAGCGCAGAATCAACATTCATTTGAAAATGTGAATTTCCTTATTGCACAGTTATGAACACTGTATCAGTACTATTTCCAGTTTGTTCTTGCACTCAAAGTCAGTGATAGCAATTCCACTGCTTGAAGATGTGCAATTGGCATAGACTTCCAAGAACATTTTCCTAAATTAAATTTATGCACATTTATAACTATATTATTTATGCATTTTGTAATTGCAGTTCATAATACAACAAAATTTATGCAATTAAATAATTTTCATGGTTGACAGACTACACCATTTTGTAAGATATCTATTATCTGATTGCAGTCCCCTTGGCCTGCAATATTCCTTTATATGAATGCAAAGCTAGTGAACAGGTAGCTGCTTTTTAATGGGACAAGACTATGGAAAAATTTCCTTCAAGAATAAAAATCTTGCCCCAGAATCACTACACTTAGAATCATTTCCTATGTTTTTGCTTTTATATATTTTAGGACCATTATATTTTGAAGGAAGTAGCAAATGATTCATACAACGTCATTCTAAGCAAAGAAGGAGAGTGACCCAGGCAGGGAGAGAAGCCTGCCCCGGCACCGGGGGTAGTTCTGCAGAACCCAGGTCCTCAGGTGGTGAGGCTGGCACAACAACTGCACACTTCCAGCCCTATTCTCACGCACAGCAACAGAGCGACAGAGAACTCTATCTAGGATATTCCTCAGGAACACAGGAGATGACAGAAAGGCAGCTCCATCAGCTTTCCAAAGAGAAAAAGTGTTCTCCCTCATTCCCAAATACATGCATCAAATAAACTGTGTAAAAGTAAAATCCTAGCAATTCCCAAAGTTAATGTATTAGCATTGAAATGCTAATCTGGACATTAATTAATGTTAAATTAGTTACAGTGGAATAAAATTACATCAACATAAAAATCAAGAGCTAAGCATAATTTGCCACTTAAGATAAATATTTCTGCTTTACATGGGATTTGTAATAAATGATTTTTATGTCATGTTAATTGATGCCAAACAGTGAAATTCCCTTGGAAGTGAATATCACATTCACATTATTTCTAAGAAAAAAAAGTTAATTGCACTGTATGCTGCTAACATTGGAATAAGATACCTACAGTCTGTACTTTGAAACTGATATAATACTGTACTATACACTTAGGAAAAACCAATGTAACACATAGTACCCATCTCATGAAGGGAGGGCTTCATCTCAGTGATCAATAGATATGTCATAAACTATTTGAAAATTTTCTAGGTAGCTAATGCTTGCTTTAATTTAATGAATCCACCCAAATGGGCAGTATGCCAAACTGAGCTCTCCCTGATTTGGCATTTTGCCTTCTTCAAGTGATGATTATCAAAAACAATTTCTAAGTAATCTCATTTCTTCCTTGCAGTAAAAAAAAATGGAGTTTGGTTTTCCATCTAATAATTTTTATGAGTTCCAGATAATTTTTAACCACCCCTGAGGATAAGAAAGATTGCAATAAGTTAGACAAGCATTTTGTAATAGTGTAGATCCTGAAAGGCAGAAATATAACCTGTCTTACAAACAATATCCATATCTTATATGTGGCTTTTCTGTTGTTATATAAAGAAACCACAACCAGATGCAGATACTTGCAGTAAAAATACAGCATTTTGAAAACAAACTGTGGGTCTCTGAAAGAACTTTTTATTTTTATATGCATAGCAATTAGTCATGAAGGGTAGAATTAATCTTACCTAACTTTAGCCTATCCTAAAACAGGTATCTAAGATACATAGGATGAATCATCACCATATTCCAATGACTGTAGAGAAAGCCTAGACAATCAGCTTAGTCTAGATGTCTAAATTTAATATAGTTACAATTAAACGAGAAAGATCGCCCTTCGCTTTAGAGTTATCCAAGAAATATAACAGCAAGGCCTCCAAGATTTTTCCAAAACCAGTTGCATTAGAATACATAATTCCCTAAAACCCCTTGGATAATTCTGGCTCACGGTCATATTGACTTCAGCAAACATGAGTGACAGTCTTAATGTTCAGATGGAAAAACAATTATTCAGTAATGGGTCAGTATGTCAGTCATCAAAATGTATTTTCATTGCTTGAATGAGTTTAAGGTTGTTTGAAGGGAACTGCACTCACCTAAAAATATAATGCACCGTGTGGAAAAATATTCTTATCTCCTTCCTACTCCAGATATCACATTTATTTTGCCATTATAGCTGCAACAATGAAGAACTAGTCCTCCAGAACCCCTCAAGAACATGTTACGGTTTAATGATCAAGTTTCCTGCTATTTTTCTTGGAAATAGGAAATATCCAATACATGCCATAAAAAGCAATAGAAGATTAAACTATATTCATCACATGACATACTAATAAGACACTGGCAGTCACTGCTGACTTATTTTCCTTTTATTTTTATTCTATTTAGTAAATTATTCCTTTTTAGTATCTCCTCTTACTTGGTAATACGAAAAATAAGAGCTAAAAATAGACTTAGAGGGATTTCAAAAACTGCATTCTATTGAAAATTCTCTCATAATGAGCAGAAACACATTCTTTTCTATTCAGGTAAAGCAGCTGTTTATCATCTTTGCACGTGCCTACAGGAGATTGACACCTTTTCATTTTTTAGAATGAACCTCACTGGTGCATGTCTTCATCTCAGCATAGACCTTCTTCTTTTTATACTGTCTTATAATTCAATTTGCTTTAAAAAAATGAACCCAATATTTTAATTATGCAAATACATCACATTTTTTTTATCATCAGACTTCCTTTTTTCACTCCACATTATTGACACTTATCATTTAAGCTATGACAGATTAAAAGAATGACAATGAGCTACATTTTACAAGGGTTTAAGACTCTAAAAAGGGTCTGTGCATCTGCAAAGAAAATAAGAGTGGATTGCGCACCTGCTGAATACTTCCAAAGGAAAATACAGCAGGGTCTTGTGTATAACTTGACAGTACAACCATGTAAATTCCCACATAATTGCAGATTATTTCAAAATTTCTGCATAACAGTGCTTGAATATCTAAACTTCCATTTACAAACAAAACTGAGGGCCAGATCTATTTGCCTGCTCCTGCTACTTCACATCGTTCTAGAGATGCAAAGCAACCATAAACTGGGATTAATAGGTTCGTTAGACAGGTTTATAGTTACTTCATATCCCTGTGATGGTAGGCATCATGCAAAACATAGGCAAATTTGAGCCTAAGGCTCTAAACGTTATACCGGATACAGAGCTAACCTTTTAAATGTGGCATGTATAGGATGCCTGCCTAAGGCTGCAGACAGCTTGAAACAGTCACAAGGTAGATATTATCCCCTTCATCTCAACGAAGTGTTAACACCTAAATCCAGGCTGGCTGGATATTAATGCTGTTAACTGCTTCAGTGCTGATAAGCTTATTATTTTCTGGTTTACTTATCTACAGAAAAGTAAAGAGGAATACCTTTGTAACTAGCTTCAATGCCTGATCAGAAGATTAGGTGTACAGTCCTATTCTTAAGCCAAAATGATAATATGAACTAGGTGCTATATCATGGTTTTGTGCCTATCAATGAAAATGCTTTGGAAGAATTATTTTGGGAAGTGAAAAACACAGCTTAGGAAGCTCTGTAAAACAAGGCTATTTCACAGATATTTCAGAGTCAGAATAATTTATTAAACCCAGTAGCTTGCAACATCCTTGGAACATGGGACACGCGCCATACAGTAATTACACCTTTTGCACACACTGAGAAGTATAAATTAGTATCTAATTTGTACAAACGACAGAAAAAAACTCCCATTTATATAAGTTGGGTTTGAATTAGTACCTTATTGACTAGGGACACATGCTAGCATCAAGAAAGGATACTTCGGGCTGCAAGGTAGGCACATTCAGGCTGAATGAAGTGCTAGTAGGCCTTCATATCAGAAGAACAGGTCTGCACAGTAGATCTTACAGAGAGCATTTCTAATTATCAGGTTGTATAAAACAGAATGATTCCAACTGATATCAAAGTGTTTGTTCTAGGTAACCATAATCCAGGGAAGAAGACTGGGAGAAAAACCAGGCATTAGCTTGGTGCATACTCCTGTTTAGGATTCACAGATGACTCACCACCTATCTGCTTCTTCAACGCCATTCAGTCATTTACCAAACACCACTGCAGATCTCATGGATTTTGGCAGGGACAAGACTTGCTGGATTCTGCCTTTGAAAATCCAAGTCTATAAATGCTGATGGAAACCATTGTATTTGGCTGGTGTGTTTGCTCATCAGCAAGAGTTTGCATATGAAAAAAGAGACTAAGAAGCAACATTTGAAAGGACTGGAAGCAAATTCGCTCCCTTCAACTGTCCAAACAACACTCACCTATGGTTCCCTCACCTCCTTTCCTGACTTAGAATTGAACTGGATTAAAAATAACAGTATCCAGATTGTTAATAAAAAAACGTTCTCATTAAATTTCTTGTAGACTGCTCATTTATARTTGTTTGGGGACAAGCTAAGAGGTATTAAAGTGAAAATATTCCAATAAAGAGGGAACCTCAGAGGGAGCTCAAACAGTTTGAGCTGAGAGAAACCTCAGAGTTCAATAAAGGCAAATGCAAAGTCCTGTTTAGAAGACAAAAATAACACCATGCAACAGTATAACCTGGGCATCAACTGGCTGGAAGGCAGCTTTGCAGAAAAGGGGCTGGAGGTCCTGGAGGACAGCAAGCTGAACACAGGTCAGCAGCACGTCCTTGCAGCAAAGAAAGCCAACAGCATTCTGGGATGTACTAGCAAAAGCACAGCCAACATGTCAAGGAAAGTTATTATTCCTCTCTAGTCCTCATTTGAAAAACCACATCTGGAGTAGTGTCCAGTTTTGGGCTCCCAAGCACAAGAAAGTAAATGGCATACTGAAATGAGTCCAGTGGAGGGCCCCCAAGATGATTAGGGGGCTGGAGCACATGACATTTGAAGAGGGATTGAGAGAACRGGGTTTGTTCAGCCTTAAAAAGAGAACGTTATGAGGAGATCTTATCGCCATCTTCAGCCTTCCAATGGGAGGTTATAGAGAAGACTGAGCCTGACTTTTCATGAAGCTTCAAAGGCAATGAGGTTGAGAGGCAACGGATGCAAGTTGCAACAAGGCAAATTCTGACTAGATATTAGAAGAATTGTCTGTGTGGGGAAAAGCAGGCACCGCAACAGGAGGTACRGAGGTATCCCACCTGGCAGCTGCTCACAACTTGACTGAAAAGGACCCTATGCAACCTGATCTACAGCATCCCTGCCTCGAGATAGGGTTTGGACCAGGTGACCTCCAAAGATACCTTCCAAATTCAATTACCTCACGATTCTGTTTCTTCTACACCTCTGATCTTCTACTGCTCTATTGTTTATTAACAATCAATGGGAGACTATTTGTTAAATGGATCTCTGATATCAGTTTTTGCTACATATGAYGTATTAAATATTTCTTGTATTTTTATTTGTCTTCCTTTTTCTAGTTTAATGTTAAGCACTTCATTAGGAAATACAGATGCTGGGCCCACCTTAATACGAGACTGAGCTCAGAACCACTACTGAGCTAGAAGTAAAAATGCTTGCTGATGAATTATGGTAATATATTTTCCTAAAATGTGGAACTAAATGCAGCTCAAGAAACAGTTATCTTTAATATGATCAAAGATTATTTTTGAATCAAAATTTGATGAGAAAGATATTTTAAATAAGCTCACAAACTATGTCACTAGAAAATTTTAGATATGACTTCTACTAWTTTATTTCCTTTTATCACTGAGAGAAATCGAGAAACTTATTTGCTTCTACAAGACCATACAAAGGAGATGTAAAGGCAAATTTTATTTGCTCTTAATGTTCTTCCAAAGCAGAGAATTAATAACTGTCTGTGAACATATCAGGCAGACTACTTTTATATGCACAAGAACATTTTGAAAATACATATCTTCAGGCAAAGRGAACTTCGGAGGATAGATCTGATTAGTTTTCAGGTTTTCTGTCTATTATAAAAGAAACCCTTAATTCATCCCACATCTTCTGTTCCATGTCTGTCGCTCAAGCTAGAAAGTTGTGAATGCATGACTCATCAACGTATCCTGGGAGATGAGCAAATGCACTCCTGTTTTATGCTTGAAAACACTCATGCTACTCTATATTCATGGCATGATGCTCCAATTCCAAACACTTGATTTTAACAGGTGGACTAAACATGTGGATGACATTAATTGTTCCTTTTGTCAAGTCAAAACCTCTAATTTGCAAAATACATGCTTGACTTGTTATAAGTACTAAAAAGAACATGACTGTCTTTTGTTTTTCTTCTGAACTTACCAGAAAAGCGCTTGAGAGGATCATTTTGCTATTACAGCTGACCCAAGACTAACAATATGCAATGTAATATTGTTTTATCTGTCTTGTTTAAAAGCAAGCAAATCATTTTCAGTCACTGATCCTACAAATAAGACTGCTAAGTACAGATGGATTATTTTGACTTACCTTATTTTAGGACAATCTTTCTCAAGCTATTTATGTGTCAAAGTCAAAGTACTTCATAATGGTTTTGGTAAGCCTGTGGACTATCCCTTTAAATCACACCCAACATAAACCTGAAACAACGTTTGCCTGGAGATCAGTTTTCTGGATGAGTGCATTCTGATCATTTTCTTCCAATTTAAAGTTTCGGGGTTTTTTTAATCAAAACACTTCAAAATTTTAAACTGTTTTTATGTATCAAATAAATCTGAAGTGCATCAAGGCAAATAAAATTAAGGAAAATGCAAGGAAAGGTCTATAAAGTTAAACTCAGTGGCTGTGCATTTAGCACAATACACTGATCACTCTTAAAAGGTTTAACAGGTAAAAAGTTATAAAGGAGGTAGACGTGAAGGTCATGCTCTGAAAGTCAATTCTAAATCAAACTATTAACCTTTGAAGGAACCTAGATCCACTGTTTTTCAGATTTTCTATCAGGTCAACACTAATAAGTGTTCAGTACTTGCAGCTCTTATCAGCTTAAATCAGAAGATTCTCATACCTTTCAGACATTAATCTGTATTTTGCAGGACCAGGCTCTAAATGGTAGTTGATTCAATGATCATCCTCTACTGAGAAAGCAGTCTGTGCATAGCAGAAAGCCAGCCATGATTAAATCTGGACTTTGCATTACTGATTAAATTTAAATAAGTCTTTTATGCACATTTACACAATGCAATGCTTTTGATATATTTCCAAAATAAAAACTGCTAAAACTTTGCAGCTGTAGAATTCATTTAATAAACTATAGCTTCAAGAATTGTTGCCAGATTTCCAACTATACTTTCTGGGTAGAATTCGGTTGGATAAGTAAAAAATAATAATGGTCATGTAGCATCTGAGAGAACGTGTTAGTGCCTCTGAAAATAATTATAGTTTTGCTTTAGCAAAGTACTTAGGATTAGACCTAAAAAGCAGATCCTAGTGTCTTACAGTGCATTTTAAGAAGATTTTAGACGCCCTCAATCTAAAAGTGAGCTTCAAAACCTAAGAATTAACTACTTAGGTAAATTTTGGCAGAAAGCTTAGACAGGAACCCAAAGTTTAGTTCTTGCTTACGTTCCAAGACATCACTGTTGTAGCTGAGCACCCACTACCGAGCAGACAGATCCAATTCACAAACAAGTGGTCTCACACAGAGGCCTTTGAAGAGATCCTGCCCGACAGTGAACTCGTGAGGATTGCCTTCGCCTCCAGTGTTCACTGAGGACCGATTTGGCTGTCACCTAAACCTCATCGGCAAGCTCATTCCTGTGAGTCCATGTTTAACACACGTTCATGCTGGTCCATTTTACAATCACAGATAGTAAAAGGTATCAAGATATGGGCTGTGCCAGACTTCCTAGGGTTTGCCTGCAACTCCACTTCACTATAATGAAGTGTACAGAAAGGAGAATGAATTTAGAAAATGCACAGGACCATTTTCCTTACCAAACTACTAGAATATCGTAATATATTATGTACTGAATTCAAGCTCCTATGCTCCATTGATTTACATTTACCCACTTCAAAAATACCTTCTTCAGTGATTAAAATAAACTTCTAGGCACATCTTAAAAAGAGTGTCTCTCTGCCACCCTGTCCCCACTAAACTATTGTCTACCCTAGTGGTGCCTACAATACGTATTCACTGATTTTTTAAAAATCTTTAAAATGTTAATAACCTCCCATGCCTGGAAATTTTGATTCTGTGAATGCACAGAGAAATCCCAGTTTTGGCAGGTTTCATTCAGCATTTCAGTGCCCAATTCATGTCTAAACCACATAAAAGTTCACATACTGCCCCTTCTCAGAGTGTAACCAAATCACATCTACAGGATCAGACATAAATGCAGCTTGTCTAACCTAACCTTTAAGAAGTGAAAAAACAATCCCCAATCCTTTTGTGCAGTTATCTGGGGTTTTTTGCAACAGTGTAAAGGAAATCAAAGTGCCTATCTACTTACTACCTGAGGTTGCTCAGATTCTTGTTTCCCAAGGGAGGACTCTGACCAAATGTTTTAGGGCTAATTTAAGCAGAGAGGAGAAGAAAGGCTTTCTCCAGCCCTCATGTTGAGGCTGTGCTACTGTGAAGAAAAGATTTCAGGGGATAAAAACTGAGCATGAGAGAGAGAGAAATGATAGGAAAGTCACTTAAGGTTTACAGAATTGCACATCTTATTTCTAGATCTGTGTAACTTTGAGACATGGTCATAATATGCCCAAACTTTTCACAAGAGCTTGGCATTAAACTGATGAGCTGATTTTGAATTTCAGGGCATACAAAGTACCACAGTAGATACTCTGAGGTGCTTCTGGGCCTCACTGCAAATGCAAGATCATGTCTTACTGTGTGACCGCTACTTAATGTGTGTTAGCAAAGTGCTGAACACTTGGACAGTACTCAAAATTAGTAATGATATTTAGTTGAAAAAGGTTTACAGTCAAAAATTAGGACTGAACACAATGATAAGTAATGCACAAATCACAAAAGCACTAAGACCAAATGCATAAGATGATCACCAGCTAGAATTCCCCCAAAATACTTCCCAGGGTCATAATTAGGCGCACTATGAAGAGAGCTTGAATCTTTCTCTGAAATGTCCAGCATTGCTTATGACTGGAGGTAAGATGTCAGACAAGGCCAACTTTTATTCTGCAGTATGATTCTTAGGAACTGGATATGGAATCCTCCAGAGATGATGTGGGAGGTACCCACTAATATGTAGGCAGTGGATATCCTATCATACAATTTAGTAAATATCATTTGCAATACATTTTATATCATGTAAACAAAACTAAATTAAAATACAATATAACAAGCAGAGAAAGCTCATTTGGTAAACAAGATCCTTCAAAAGACAGCATTTGCAGTGCTCAGAAAGAGCATACCAACTTGAAGCAGATAAGTAAGGACTATTATCAAAGGGATAATAACCATCTCATATTTATGCATGCAGCATAATGAACAGAAAAGCACAATAAGGCAGATACGTTAGATTAGCATAATTTTATTCCACTATTCAAATGTATAAGTTGGAAATGGGTTTTGTTTCAATTACTGCTTTTCTCCATGGGTTTTAAACATTTTATTCAAAATCCAGGCTCTGTTTTATTTTGGTTTTAGTCCATTATCTGCAATTACCATTTACCTTGTCTTTGTTTTACCAATGGATACAGCTTTTCAATCTATCCCAACTTAAGACCACATTAGGTTGCTACTGACATTATCTAGTAGTATCTTCATGATATTTCAGATAGATTTTGTAAAATGCTTAACCCATTTCTTTATTTGGTTATATATTTTTCTTTCTTCAGCTAAACATTCCCCCACCAGAAATACAGTATCTGGAGCATTTACTAATTTTTATAGAATATCTTAATATCTAGACACATCTCCTTCAACAATGTACCTCCAATGCATTACATAATTACATTCTAATTTAAAAGTACTGATCAGAAAGTAATTATCATTCCTGAAAGTCTATACAGTAAGCTTACTGTATGTGGAAGTCTACTACATTTTATTCTTTTACCAGAATTCAGCCCAATAACTTGTTCCTAAAGGAAAGTAACCCTCCAGATACATGTAGCTTAAGTTTTCCAAAAGTAAAGGCAGCAGTTTCCTTAGGGAATTGTTAATGATTAATCACCATTACTAAAAATAAATACATAGAAGCCTTTTTATTTCAACTACTGACAATCATGCCGTTTTCTTTGAAATGAACTTACCCAATAATTTTCCCACCTCCATTTCTGACAAACTGAAAAGATAGAGYCCGTCCAAAAGGTATGTCTTACCTAAGGCACTTTACCAATTCTAAAATAACTCCGAAGAGCACTTTTCTGGACTTTCTCAATTTTTTCTGTACCCTGCCTAAAGCACACCAGAACCAGACATACTGGTTTATTACCATTTCATTATAGGCCTAACCAATGTCATCTGCAGAAATGAAATTACCTCTGTAGTCTCTTGCACTTGTGATCTGTTTTTATGGGTAAGGCTGAGACTATCCTTTTTTGCCATGATACTACTCTGAGAATTTGTGTTTAAAATGCCAACATTTCTTTCCGTGGGAGCCTCTTGCACCCCCATTAGAAGCACACAAAGCAGACGCTGATTTTAGCTTTTTTTGAACCCAAACATAAACACAATCTAGCATAACTTTATAAGTATTTTTCTGGTTAGTGGCCTTGTAGAAATAGTAACAGGCCACAGGCTTTATGCTAACTCTGCCTTATGCTAATTGTACAAGACCCCAGTCCTGGCCTGACAGGCTTATTACCAACCTGTTCAAAGCACTTGCTGTGTGAACTGGAGCTTGATACCAGGTATCTCTTGTTATGATGTACAGTTTAAGTGGGAGAGAACAGCAAAGGTCTTTAAAATTTTGGTACATCCTGAAAACAGAGGTCGTAGAATTATAACCAACTGACTGATGGTCAACTACTGGCTATTGAAGAAATTCCATCTCAAAAGCCAGAAAAAGGCTGCTCTTGCTTTAAAGAGACAACAAAATTTTAGCTCTTTAGAAGCAACTCTTATAGAATAAAGGTCTTTGTATATCAGGACAGAAAATTTGCACTGACTGTATTTAACCAGGAACCAGTCAATTGGGATTCGTGTTAATCTTCAGTTGAGCTGCTATATTTTATCAGAGTACAAATAAAAACTGTTAAAAACAGAGTTACAATAAGGAGGCCAGGACTATTATAAGCACTTGTGTCTGATACAATAGGGTGCAATTCTCTGAGAAACTGTAAATAGGGCTATAATAAGAGGCAATAATTCTCATCTGCATACTTGGGACAGGAAAAAGTACGACTACTTTGTACTCATCTTTCCAGAATGGAAACTAATTTACCATTGTATATGGTAATAAACAAAGGTACTAGAAGGGAATAAATTAATGTAAAACATTAAATAATTCCCTGTTACCTTTCAGCTGGAAGGCTGCCTATGAATAAAATGTTCAACTCTGCTAATCTAATTATTTTTTGAAATCACTTCCAATAATGTAAAATAACTAGGCAGCCAGGGAGTATAAAAACTATTAAACCAATAAACTGAAAAGCAAATAAAACTACAATTATTCTGATCATACACTGGTGTATTTCCCTAGATTATAATGTTATACTTGCATCTAAAGTAATGCCTTCAGACTGCCTTCCTTGTAGGTAGTAAGAGATAATCTTGTCAGCATTATTTCTCAAGGCAGTGAAGAAGATATGGAAATAAGAACAGAAATAGTCATTTATTTACCATGCTAAATAAGATTTCCTGTGCCTGAGTTTTCCGTTTCACAACACGCAGTTGCATGGCTTCTCATCAGGTTACTATTAGTGACTGGGGATGTTTGGTTCGGCACAGCTTGTACTCACTGCAACTTCCTCCTACGAAAACAAAGTCATTCTTCATTGTATATGTTTGCTTCTGCTCCATTTCACAACTTGATATGCTGTCAGATGGTATTTGCTCCATATTGTAAATCAAGTTATTTTCTTTAGCACAAAGGCAGTCCTTTCCTATAAGAAGGTCTGTCCAGAAAGGTAAGAATAATGAAATACGGAGAGCATATATTATTGCAAAATACAGAATCATCTTAATCTATTAATATATCGTGACTTGCTTAATGACGCCTCTTTGTTGGTTAGCTCAGAAACAACCAAACAAAACCCCCAAAATCATACAAACAGCCTCCTCCGTATCTGTGTGTATAAAGGTATCAGCTCAACACTCTGATTTCTAGAAATGAAATACAATTAAACAGTCCACAGAATTATGTAAAATGGTCTGGTACTACCTAATCAAAAGACTTAGATAATGATTTTCTCAAGGTTAAACAGATCCAAGAAATCAACTCTGTCTTTCTATTCTGGCTGCCATTATGTTAAAGCAAGGCTGGATTCTGCACAACACTGAAATCCCACTAGACTTACTAAGAACAGAGAAATATATTGAGTCTTAATACCACTGAAAAATCCAGCCGATGGAGAAGGACTTCCCCATTGATTTCCCAAATATGTCTGCAGAATAAAACACAGCAGAGAACAGTATCTTTCTATACTCAAACCTATACTGTCACTTCAATATTTTTAAGCAGCTGAGCACTTGACTTAGGAGGCTTTGACTAGGTCTTTGTATTCAACAGATAACTGTTGTATCAATAAATACACGCCGTTCACCCATTTATTCACTTCCCTCAGTGAATGGGCAATGTGAAGGATGATGGGGTGGAGGGTTTCAGTCGAAATACTCAGAACTGAGGTCACTGTGCAATTTAGCAATGAAGGAGGCTGATGTACCCCTGCAGCATTTGGAACAGTCACTGTTTATGTATGCTTAGGCTTGCCCCGTTGTGTTTCATCTTCGTATTAATACTTCACGGGACATGAAAAAGAAATTTAGAAATATGTACATCTATTAATACACACACACACACACACACAGAGGGCAGTGCATGATTTAATAACTGAATTTTAATTCTTAATTAGAGCCACAGTGAAACATCCATTAAAACTCATGGTAGTCTTGTTTCCCTCTTTGAATAGCAACTCTGTATAAAACTTGTGAAAATACTGTTGTGAATAGCTTTGAAAAATGCCACTTCTGGTAAGACTTTGGCATTATTACTTAAATAGTAGAGCAATGCTTTTGGTGACACTAACAGCAAGGTCTGTTCTGAATTTATTTTTATTCTAAGGCAGGCAATGTAATTCTGCAGAAAAGAACTAAAGCCACAAAAAGCCACGTGTTTTTCTGTTTGTTTGTTTAAATCAGTGCTAAATTTTACATAGTGATTTCTGGCTTCTGTCCTATTCACTGGTAATTTTGCCATTAATTTAACAGTGTAGGATTTCAGTCATACTGTGCAAGGACCTAAATCTACAAACTCCTTCTTCTAGAAATAGGGATTACTGATCTTAACACTCACACTGAAGTCTGTTCACTTCCAAACAAAATTTAAAATGTTGGTTTTCACGTGGTATGGATGTTGATTAAAACTGTTTTGGTTAAGTAAAATAACCTCCTAAATCAATAGGATTCTTTCCCAGGAGCAACCACTTAAACTGCTTACATGATTGGGTGGAATAATTCACCTTCCTAGAAATTACAAGACTAAAAACTTTGACCTACACTGGTAAGTAGTCCTAGAGGAAAGGATGACAGTACTTTGCTCCAACAAGTATAAGAACTTCCATGTCTGGATCTAAGATCTGATGTTACTGAAGTCTTTGGAAAAACTCTGACCTGTCCTTCATCTACGAAACAACGTCGGAAGTCAGCACCCCAGCCGTGCCATAAGCCTTTAGCAATCCTTCCAAACGTGCCCCAGCACTGGAAGTCCGAGTGCAGCCCGATACCGGGCAGTGCAGTGAAACACGGCAGAGGAACAAACCTCCCTCTAACACCATGTGCTGATTCTATTATCTAGCATACATGGAGACTCGCAAGAATATCATTTTAAAATCAACTTTGACAGAAGCTGTTGTTATATATTTCCACAGGTGTTTTTATTTATATAACTCTATACTAGCCATCAGCAGGGAAAATAATAGCGCAACATTAAAATGCTTTTAAAGTTATTCATATAAACCAACATACTGGATGCTGGTGYCCAAGATGGCAATTGAAGGTGTATACCTTTCACATGATTCATGAAATAGGTCATTCATAGCTTGCATAACAAATATCTGTCATTTTTTAACAGTGTGGATAGCTAGCTGTTTAAATAAAAGTGTATCCCAGATATTTTACCAAAATATTTGTGTAGCTCTGTTAACCTCAATAGTTCCTGCTTAATCAACTTGAACCAATATTAGGACCTAGGGTATTTAAGCCATTTATTAAGGACAGAGGTAAAAAGAAGTAGTCACAGTATCTTGCTTGAAAGGCAGTTACATTTCTTAGTACACTGAAGAAATAATTTGACAGATCTTTCTTATCACAGGTCCAAATCTTTCCTGTTCTATCTGATAGCACATATACACCCATATGTCCCCCTAACATTAAATCCCATAAATCCACAGTGAAACATGAAATTCCCTAAATTCTGCCTTTCTTAGAAGTGTTCAAAAAAGAGATCACTTAAGCTGGTTTCCTTTGCATGACCTTTGGATGGCAAGTAGCATGCCTGCCATGGCAGCTATTCTGGCTTAATTAACATCTATAGGCAGCATGATTTTAAAGGCAAGTCACAGTCTCTCAAAAAACGACGTTTGCTCTAAGTTCTTTGATCTTAGAAACTTTATCTTAAACACATTTGTTTGTAAAGGCAATTAAATGACTATTGAAACTTTTGGTACTTTGATGTTGCAAATCCGTATGTTCACATGAAAATATCAGTTTCATGTTAAAAGGGTAAATTTTTGCTGACCACATCATGTTGAAACCAATACAGATAGCTGTTAACTTTTCAATTCTTGACACTATTTCCTACTAGATCTCCCCATTGAGAGAGTTCTTGGTAGGGTATTTAAACTCACTCATTTTATTCCTCTGCCTTCCTGAATATCTCAAAGCTTGCAGTTACTGAAACTTGAAGCTTGCAGTTGCTGAAACTAGCAGTTACTGAAACTTGAAGTTTTTTCTCCACAACTAGTTAACAATGTTGTTTTTCTTTGCAAAGCTGGACAATCACCTGATCTTTAGGTTAGCTGACAGTTTAGTTGCCACACAGAGGACTCTTATCAAAGTCTAGATGTGCTGATAAATTGTTAAGCTATAGGGTGCATCTATGACAGCTGCCAATATATTTTGCTTACATTAGAATTAAGAGCGATGCCAAATAGCATTCAACCTTGTTTAATAGCGCAGTCTATGGCAGTTTATACAAGGCTGTGTTTAATTATGCATGCTCTCCTTTACTTTAAAGCCTCAATAATGAGAATTACTTCTGTTGGTATACTGCAAGGTACACTCACAAGTGAAGAGCAAGAGAGTCTGACCAATGGTTCCTTAACATCCAAGAAATTTATGTCTCTTGCTTCTACTGATTTAGGAAGGATGCATTTTCTATATTAAAAAAACAGTTGTTTGAGCAGTCATCCAGGAAATGGAAAGGCTCAGATATTTTAAATACACAATTTCCTCCCTTAATGAACTATAAACTATTTTGACAGAGACTGTACTATATTCCTGTACTATATTCCAGGCCGCCCTGTGGAGTGAGGAGAAGGGAACACAGCAGCTAGGCAGACAGGGCACCTAGCAGATGTGAAACTCCACTTGGTGACTTTGCTCCTCAGATTGTTTCTGATTTTATCTAATGAGTGTTAAGATAAAATGTAGAATTTCATGGCTCTGTGCGGTCTCTGTAAACAGACACTGAAAGCTGGAACATGTGTTGTTCTTTTTTTTTTTTTTTTTTAAACATAGTTTGTGATTCTCTTCAATCAAGCGTTCTGTATCACATGAACTTTAATTGTATATACCATATGGTGGCATGAAAAATCACAGAGATGGTTCCAGGGCAGCAGGAATTTTAGGATGAAAAAGAATACATGATTGAATGCCTACTTTATGAAAGTACTCTGAATTCTATAAAATGAAGAATGTCATCTACTGCTCGCTGATGTTCTCTGCTCAACAAGTGACTCAAACATCTGCTTTACTGTTAATCACTTACTTAAGCATCATAAAGGAACTGAGTGCTGATCTGGCACCTTAAAGCATAGGTGAGAGGAGGGCTTCTGGAACTGCCCTTAATCTCACACAACTATGTGCTTAGCAAGGCGAAACCCAGGAATGCCTTCCTGGCAGAAACCAAGGCGGGAGTCTGATCTTGGCAACAGGCAATATAAGGGTATGGAATAGAAGAGGGATAGGGAATATTCATACGATAAAAATATAACAGACATGAATAACTATCTGACCCAAATCCCATGCTAGACGAGTGCATCCTCCACCCATTTCAGAGAACTTTGGTTTAGAACCTTAGATAAAGGCCCAGTTTAGCCACTTTAAAAGAATAGTAATTCCTTGATTTCAAACCTAATGATTTTGACCAAATTAATTATTCATAGAGCAAGATATTCCTGTTTCATGTGAGAACCAAGTCCTGAAAAATATGCATTTACCATATATCACAAAATTAATAAAAAATCCAAGAAATATTAGGTAGACAGCTCTAGAAACAAAGTTGAGTGTTAGGTGGCCTAGATCATTATCAAGAAATAACTTTTTCCTTTGAATAAGAGAAACCCTCTAGGCACTGTACTCTTTAATTTGGTACTTTTGGTTAAGCTAAATATTATGATTATAGGCAAAAATGCATGTTAGTGTGTTCACACTGATTTCCTCTTTGGCTGGACTATTCACACAGTACTACTTTCTGCTGTGCGTACTACTACCATGAAAACACCTAATCATTACCAGAGGCAGTTGCAGTGAAATACAAAAATGGATCTTGCCACAGAAGTGGTTATTAGAGATTTTAAGGAGCTGGAGCTAATATAAATGCCTGAATACAGCCAGTAGGAAGTCTTTTTTTTTTTCTGTAATATAAATATGTTACAAATGTTTCCTAAATAGGAAGTATCCCATTTCTGTAAAAGAGTGCTTCCCTTCTGAAATGCAAAATTTTCAGCCTTAAAATGTTCTCTTCCTTATCTAATTCTGCCTAATTAACATTGAGAGCTTTGGCTTTGTGGTATATTTGCCCAGCATGTTGTTAAATTGGTCAAGTAATAAGATATGACAATGTGTGTCAGGTGGTTATGAGATAATCATTTTGCTTCTCTTCAAAAAAGGGATGAGAATGAGATATAGCCAAGTGTCCTTCATGCTAATGGATGTAATTACTTATCAGTAACTATTCTCCGTGGACTTTCACATTCTCTTAACAAAGCCCTGGCTGCATGGCGGATATACTGATATGCATACTGTCTGCCAGGGTGCACACAGGCACAGAGAGTCTTTATAAGCAGACAACTACATAAGATGTTTTTCACTACATATACACTTGCACCTACATTATATTAATCTTTAGGACTGTGACTTGAGCACTGAACAGTAAATAAATGGTTTAGGCTAATGTACAGAAAGGAGGAGCTGAAGTAACATTCTGAAAAACCAAGCATATCTCAAAAAATTGTTGAACCAGACTCTCAAAATTTTTTCTTATTTCACAATTTATGTTAAAAGCTCAAAAAAAAAGATTAATATATATATATCTGTAGAACGCAGGTGAGAGCTGACTGCTTCTGTTGTAAATAAATAACTGCAAAGTGGAAAAAACATATGACTGAAAATATCATGAAACTGTTAGAGTATCCTGTACACTAAAGGTTGCCAATTTAAGTGAGGGAGTTCTCACTGGAAAAGAAAACAAATGAAATTTTTAATGATATGCTTACAGATGGACCTCAGAAACCACAGGGTCTACAAACACATGAAAATATTCAATTTCTGCTCAGCGTCTACCCTGAAACCTCCTGCAGACTGCTTTGCAAAAAGTTTCCACAAATTCAGTATAAATGTAGAAGAAAAGGTTTTTAGGACTAGACACACAAAACTCATATCTGCAAATAGTTAAGTGGTTCTGACACCTCCCTCACAATTTTTAATGCCTTCCTCTACCTCTGGGAGAGGAACTCACTCCAAAAAGACTGCCCTAATAGATCACTTTAGTTGGATACAGCAGAATACACTGTTATCTTCACATTCATAAGGTATTCCTTATCTATCAGTACTTTCATCCATTTAGATCTTTAATTCTTTTTTTTAATTTATTTATTTTTAACAAATACTTTATCATGAAGTATTCTATTCTGAAAGGAACAGCTTGACCTTTTTTTTTGGGGGGGGGGGGCACCAGTTTAATCAAAACCTGGTTTTAGACTATACTGCTGGTTTGCCTGCTACGAAGATTAAATCACTTATCCTTACAGTCCTGGTACTGAAATTCCCTTCCCTATAAGATTCAATCCAGCCATTCACAGGTTTCTTAGCTCTTCTGAAATGTATTAATTCTCAGAAATCAAGTCATGAACCTCTGATTTCCTGGGCAACAATCTCTTAGAATTGCCACTTGCGCAAAGGAACTGTGCTCAAACTCTGCTCAAATTCTCAGTGGGGATTAGAAGAAGGAATTTATGACCAAAAATTTCTCATGAGTATACTGTCCTTGATACTTTAACCAAAGCAATAAAAGAGCAAAACAAACGTCCTACTTCACGTTCTGCATAAGAACCTGTTTCTTTCATCTTGCTCAAGTTTTGCTTAATCATCCAGTAAGTTCTCCTCTTTCATTGAATATAATAATAGTTTGTGACTTTAAAGAAACAAGATTCCAAAGGGACACGTATATGCAACTCTTCATAAATGTTCCTAGATTTGTCTATCCAGAGCAAGAATCGCACGCCATGCCTCTAAATTACAGTATGTCTACGGCTGTCAGTTTTAAAACCTTCTGGAGTTCTGTGCTGTCTCTCGGTCTAGCTGTCAAATACAAAACTGTGCATACAGAACAGAGTTATGGCTTCAATGTTTCCACTTTCTCCCAGTTTGAAATAGTTTCCATTTCTAGTAGTCTGCTTTTTCCCACCATCCCCAGGCATACAGCATAGGTGGTTTTAAATTATGCAAGATGAGATTTATGATTATAATACTTGAAGATCATCTATCATACTTATTTCCACTGAGTATTTTCTGATAATCTAGATTTATTTTCAAATAACATTTAAGAAAGTAACGGTTCTTTATTTCAAATAATGGTAGTTCACAAGCACATGGTTTGCTGCTATGTTTAAACAGTATAGTCTGCAATAGGTAAATCTATGGCTGTTTGTTTTTCCCTGGGGATAATAGTGTGCTACCTAGCTAGGAAAATACAGAATATTACTTGACTGATGAAAATAAAGTGGGTATGCCATGCATATAAAATTTACTGCCATAACACATCACTTACCATTTATTTGTATTTATTCACTATGTATTTCTTTCTTTCTTGAAGGATTACTCAATTTAAATGAAACAACATCAATATAATATCGTATTAGGGCGCCCACAGTCCAACCTTTCAATCTCATAAAAGGCAGTACAAACCTTCAGAAACAGTCTTCCAGCTCTGGACTATTCCAGACTTCACTTCCCTCATTATCTTTTCCTAAACACATCCTATTTTGGAGCAAAGGAACTGTCTCCTGCAGTCCAGTACAGAGACACAGCAACGTTGGTATTAACTTTAGTCTTTTCTTAGCATTGCAGTACCCTGCAACACCAACTTGAKGTTAATACATATTAACATATTAAATACCAACTTGAGGTTGGTATTCAACATGTATAATCACAATACAGTGATTCCTCCATCTCTGTGTTCTAGGAATCCCATTTTTATGAATCATAAATCTACTGCAGATATGTAAGACACTCTTCTTCCCATCACATTCACAGTTTTCAGAATGTCAACCCATTTATTCCTTTCATTTAATTGAACTAAAAAGCTTTTGGTTTTAATACATAAGAAAGTGAGGATACTATACTCTGCACTCACCAGTGCTTAATACTGTAACTTATTTTAAATAATGTGACCATACTATTTGATACTTTTCTCTATAAATATGTCTATATTTTTCCCTATAAATCTACACTTCTGATTTCCATTAAAATAGTATTTATGTGCTGGAAGTCAGGTATCATAATTACTTTTTCCTTGTACCATTCCACTATCAGTGCAGAAAAGCTGTACAGTTGCTGGTGCATATCTGTAGAAGTTTTTTGCAGCAGGGCAGCTCTCTGCATTTTGGCAAGAGTTTGGCATCTGATAGGCACAACCACACAGTGGCAGCAGGTTGAGAAATAGCCTACACATTATGCAGCCTTGCTGGCTGCAGCTCTATCTGGTCAAATATACAGTGAGATGAATTTAGCAAGCACAAAACTGCAGTAAGAGACTATGACACAGACAGTATAGTGCTAAGATGCAGATACAGACACGGCTGGATCTAGACGGGCACAAAATTGGCAGTTGCCTAGGACAGAGGACTGGCAGATCAACAGGAGAGAACGTACCCCGTCCCTCCAGAGCCCCTCTCAGAATCCACTGTGCCATCACAACCCTGAATTTTTCCTTATCAGTCCAGGTAACTGAGTCATCTCTGTTCTCCTCCCTTCTGAAGTATATGCCAACTCTGTATTTTAGATTATTATATACAACCCCTCTGAATGAGCCAAGTCTCACAGTTCTTCCAGATACGAGTCCGCCACATCTAGTGCCTTTGAGGTCTATAGGAGGTTACAGTGTTACCGTGGCATACAATTAACCACAAATAACTGAGACTCTTTGCCTTGCATAACAAGAGCTGTATGAAGAAACTACAGGTTCAGTAAGTCAGCAAGAGCCTCAATTTGCTTTTGATTTACTTTTAATGTTTGCTCTGTGCTTACTAGATTGTTGTTGGAGAGGGAGAGTAAAAATTCCTTCTGGTAAACAATTTAGCTTAAGAATTAACATTAGAGATAAATAATGATCCAATTTTATTGAGACTGCAAAAGAAGAAAGCAAATTGAAGCATTTTGCATGACAAATTAAGTTGTTTCATTATCTTTCATAAATTGCTTTGGGAGGATTCACTCTTGGCTAATGAGAATAAAACTGAAGCCCGAGCAGCACATTTCTTTTCAGGAGTGTTCAGAGTCTTCGAGGTCAAAGGGAGTCTCTCAAGTGACGGCAACAGAGCTTGGACTGGGCCCCGGAGAGTTACTCRAAGCAACCACAGTCCTCACAGTGGCTTCATTAAAAAGCACATCAAAAATGTAGCAAAAGTTGATCCAGTTCTAAATCTATTTCATAGACATTTCAGTTAATTTCCTTCTCTTCTCTCAAAGGTCTTTACAAAGCAAACCCCTTCCATGAGGTCTATTGTTTGCAAAAAAGATATGCACATACCATTGTACTAAGTGAAAAGTTTGTACGAACACTGATGCAAAGAAAAATGGTATAAAAATCACAGAATAATTCAGGTTGGAAGGGACTTCTGAAGGTCAACTAGCCCAGCATCCTGCTCAAAGCATGACTTTTCAAAGTGAATACCATACGGTCATGTTTAAAATACACCTCCTTATGAATTGTATACAACAAGCAATTTTATGGAGTGAAATCACAAGTATTAGTGCACCAATTAGTACTGTACTGATGCTATTACGCTATTATCATTTCCATTACTAAGCAAGATGGGTATGGGGGTGGATAGCAATTTCTAGTCCAGTATTTCTATTCTGCAACACTTGGACACCTTCCACTCACACCAGCGAAGGCCTCTGCCCCTCCAGTCGGAGGGGCCATCAGAGCCAACAATATGGCATCGGACTCATGGTATCATATACCTAGGTCTTGACTAATGTTCTATTAATGCTTGATTTGTAGCTGTTAACAGATAGATTGACTCTAGGCTGGGGGTGGGGGGGGAGGCACAAAGAAGACACCAATTCTTTAATAATAACAGCTGCAATAATCTTGCAGCTCTTTAAGTGGGTTCAAAATATTTTGATCAGAGAAAAGAGCAAAATCAGCCATCATTTACCCAACACCAAATATTAAAAGCTATCAGTATTAAAGAGAAAAAACATACATACACATATTTGTCAGCTTTATCCAAGCAAAGTGTCCTTCTTCGAACTGATCAGAAGCCTAAGAGAAAGTTCTGGCTTCACAAAACACCAAAACAAACACTGTCACAGTGTGACAGACAGCGTCACAGTGACAGACACTGTCCCCACATGTTTGCGTCCCACGCTTCCATAGGAAAAATGGATTATTCAGATTTAAAGAAGCCCTTCTTTAAAAAACAGAATATGGAGGTATTTCCACTGTATGTTTTCCTAAACCAGCCCTTGCATACAAGTCAGGGTTTGCCAGCTTGCCTGATGAACCTCTCACAGCCTTCGGGCTTTGCCTGGGGGCACCACTGAGGTGGCTCTCCTGACAGCGCGCATCCCAGCCGCCGGACGCCACAAAGGCGCGTGTCGCGAGCACTGGCCCAGCCCGTGCCTGGAGCACCGCGCCTTCGGCTTTGCTGGGCTGAATGCCCTCGTGGATTCCATATTCCTTTGGCGAGGCTTTTACCAAATAAGCAATCTATACTTTTAAATCATATTATACAGAAAGAGAGTACCACTGGACTTACTAATTTGTTTAAAGCAAAATACAAAGTACTAATACATTAGAACCTGGTCTCTCTTGGATTTCATTTTCTTCTACTTCAGTTAGAGAGTCAGGACTCCCAGGAACGAACAAGTCGATATACCCCACGACACAGTCGTCCATGGGTAACATCATAAGTGCCTGGCTGCTCTTCATCTATAAAGCGGATGGCGGAAGGAATTTGAGCTACAGTATTGCTATTCTGACTGCTTACATTTCTAAAGCATTTGTTAGTTTGCTGCTATTAGGCTTATCCCACTAAAAAAATTGTACACAGTTATTGTCAGAAACTGCGTTATGCAGAGAAAACAAAACAACAGACAAATATCTATATTGCTCGAAACAACGATTCTACTAACACACAAGATTTCTCATACTCCCAATCCCCACGTGGCAGAAACAAGATAAATGATACCTACTCTAGCCTTAGCTGGGGAAGAGTTCCCAAAATCCACACATTAAACATCCTTGACACTATTTACATATTCATTAATCCATCAAGCTATGGCACAAGTGATCCTCAAAAAGGTACTTTGGACACCATGTTCCRTGAAGGGGTCTGGCTAAATAGATCAGTTCACAGAACAAGGACAACAGATTAATAAAATAAAAGACCATTTTATAATCATATGTATCACCTTAGTGGTCCACTAAGTTTTGTATCCCATCTTCAAGTGCAGCCAACATTTTGTCCCAGATCTTATGATGATAAATAAATAGTTTGCATAACTGACCTAACACAATCTCATCTGTAACTGTAAGGAAAAATTCCTTCTGCAGTCCCTGCAGTGCTCCTTCTGAAACTCAGCTAATAGCATTCACACAAGTCTATGCATCAGAGCAATTACTTTAGRACTAGTTTTAAAAGCACCCTTGACACTGGCACCACCGCAGCAGTTCCTACCAACCAACCCCATGCTGTGTAAGGCATACGGTATTTTTTCATTTGTGCTACAGCAGCTTAAATAACACCAAAAACTCTGGCCCTAACTTGAATATTTCCATGACTAATTCTGCTTTTGAGTGTGCTGTAATATGTTACTGATTCCAGTGGGAACAGCAAACTTGCATCCACAAGATATTATAGCCTCAAGTTTATGGGTTAAATTTTAGCAGGAGCAGAAAATTTGTTAACATC
The DNA here is from genome assembly GCF_003343035.1 of Apteryx rowi. NCBI lineage: Eukaryota > Metazoa > Chordata > Aves > Apterygiformes > Apterygidae > Apteryx > Apteryx rowi. Next base: position 2,332,274 of record NW_020451094.1, on the reverse strand, counting down.
AATAGAGCTATACTGAATTACTATAGCTGAAAATCCTTGTTTTAGGATTCAATACCAAACCTTTCAGAATATTCTGCTCCTATTATATTGTTGATTCTAGGCAGACTAACTCCTGAATCCTCATATTTTTTAAAACTCACTGTATTAAAATAGTCATAAGAAATACAAGTTACAGGGGAACAAATTAACTAACACGTCAACTGTTCTGCATGGAATAATTTCTGATGTTCACTTTAAACATTACTTAATAATTACATTTAATTCAATTCTATTTCATTAGCATATTTCACATATAAGAGCAAACTACAGAAAAGCAAGATGGTCTATTTATACATTGCCAATACACAGTATAAATAAATGGCAATTAATCAAATGCTCTTCTGAAATTATTTTCAGCCATCCTTTAAATCAAGAATAGAAATCAATAACAGGAAGTACTTACACTAAACTATTTCAGAAATCAAGAAGATAATCATGGATGTTTTTGACATCAACAGAAAATAAACAATCGAGAGCTGAACATTTTTAACCATTCCATGAAAGTCAAGGTTTTAAGTTAATAGGCATCATGGAACTTTACAAAATATAGAAGGTTTTTTTCACTATACTGCCTACAAAACTCCTTCCATTTTTTCTTGCATTGTTCATACATTTTTGAGTTGTGCTGAGTTTAGATTGAATGGAAAATGGAAACTCCACTAATTTATTAGAAGTTAAAAACCGTTCCATTCTTAGATGGATGAGGATGTGGTTCTGAACTGCAGTATTAAGATTCAGCTTTTGAAAAGAAGGTATTAGGAATTTTGTATGTGGCTGCTTCTTCTAGCACAAGCAAATGATAAAGTCTTGGGAGAATCACTGAAACAGCCTGTTAAAAACTTCACTGAAAGCTCATTTTAACCTGTTTTTATCACAGGAAATGAATCATGACAATAACTGCAAGATGAAAGATGATGTGAGGTGCTCTGACAGTTCTAGTCTTTTGCCATTTTAATCAGGAAGTACTTAAAGTTAAGAGAAAATATTTGACAAGGCTTGATCAGAAGGATTAAGCATTATTTCACACTAGCAAATGATTTCTAGTTTGCTCTAGAGTAGACCAGTAGAGATAAACCATATGGCCACAATGCAAAAGTACCAGAAACATTAATCAAAAAAAAAAAAAAAGCCAAAGCACACTACACACAGCCCTCTACTCAATACTGATTAACCTTACCAATCATTATTATATCAAGATAAGAACTGAAGATGATATTTGAAAGCAAGTATTCACATATGGTGACAGCACAATTAAAACCATTGTAATAATGAATTCTAGAGTCTGCAACATACTTAAAACGGAGAATGGAACAAGTGTCTTCACTATGAAGGAAGTTTGCTCCTACTGATGTACCCATACATATTGTCAGAAAGAGGGAGAGCCATGTCCCTCTTACGGATAAAATCAAACAAAAACAGGCAATTCAGGCATGAAGGAGGACTGAAAAGGAACTAAACTGGCAGCAGAAACATGAGTACTTAGGTTTCTAAAAATGCTAAAAACTCTTACAAAAAAGTGATGATACAGTAGGTAAATTTTAAAGGTAAGTATGTACATATACCACTATAAACTCAATGTTAGCTCTCAAGCTGTAAGCATGATAGCTATGGCAAGGTTGAAATATTTATAAAATATAAAAGACATTTTCTTTTTGTTTAAAGATAAGAAAAGGTTTCTTCCCTAAATTTATATGTACATAAGAAGTTGGGGGGGTGGGTTTTTTTTTTTTAGATAGATTTTTCTATGGTTTCTCCATATGTAGGACAATTCTTTAAGAAATGAATTAAAATATCCATTTGGAATTAAACACAATAACATTTTAATCATTCTGAAAATTATTAATTCAATAACACAGCTATTCATAGGGTCACAGTGGAGGAACTTAAGTCAAAACATGGAGCATGTTTCTATTCTCCCTCACAACAACGTATTTCTTTGTTTGTTAGTTATCTGCAGCCCAGCATGTCTGAAGAAAAGAGATATCTGAAAAAAGCCTGGGAAAGCAAYGTGTCCAAAATCCAGTTTATCTGACTTCAGCATAGGAACTCACATCCTTCTTCAGTTCAGTAGAATATATTCAAAAGAACTATTTTCTAACATAAATATTTTAATATAAATACTGGCCCTTACACACCACTGTTTTATTCTTTTATTCTTTCTATTATGAGATGACTAGAGAATTGCTCTCAGAAATATTTTGCCTCACATGCTCCCAGCACCAGCAATGCTAATGCAGATGTGCTCAGCAAATGCTGCTTCTCCGTGCTAGAACTGCCACTTCTGCCATAGGATTCAATCATTCGAGTGGAACAGTTCTGTTCTCCCAGGTTCTGGTGTCATCTGCTGCAAATTAGTACCTATCAGAATTCATGCTAGTTTACTATTTTGTCCTCTGGGAATGCCACTGTTCAATGGTATAATTCCCACTGACTTCAGAGGCCAAGATCTCATAGCTCAAGGTGTGCCCATGCCTTGCACTGATCTTGTGTGAACAGGAGAATCTAATACTAGAAAGATTAATTTAATCTTCTCAGAAAAGAACTTATAAGACCTTTGGTAGGTTGCTCCTTTAAAAAGGGGGGGGGGAGAGGGCTGGAATCAGAGAACTGGAAGCTATCATCCTAACTAGAGTGCATGCAGATGCTCCAATTTATTTGCTGCTATACAGATCACAGAAAAAAATCTATTAGACCTTTCCTTCAAGAGCACTTCCAAATTCGACTGTGTGGACTTGCACCTGTGGGCTTTTACTGTGGAACTTTACATGTATGAACATATATTTAATTGCAACTTCCTAAGCACAAGGTTTACTTTTCCAACACTGCAATACTGCTGATTTCAAAGACAGCACAGAGTGCTTTAAGCAAGAATGAAATTAAGCCAGAAAAATGTCAAATAGATATGAAAAGGAAACATATTGGGCAGCTTGGAAAGCTCTCATTACAGATTTCTGAACTATGCCTGGCTCTCAGACAAACATATTTGGCACAAATATCAGCTCTCTGTTTGTCTTTATGCATGTGAAATACTCACAATTTCTACCAGGAAAAAACATGGTAGTTTATTTCTAATTTACCAGCTTTCCTAAACTAATTAAATACCTCTGAAAAAAAGAAAAAATGTGTTCACTGAAATCCAGTTGTTAATTTTTGAGGGTAAAATGAATAGAATTCATATAATAATACATATTGCATTATCCATCTATGCACAAGGAAAGAATACATTTTTTCATTTAAATCTTCAAAAATAAACTGTTTGACCTGGTTATGAAGTCTGTATGCTGAGATCTCATGAGCTGATATGCAAAATCACTAATTTACAGTAGCCTTACAAAAATTCATACAATAATGTTAAATATTTACTTCCATAGCATCTCCAAGCTCTCTCACCACAGAGCRGAACGTACCCTCATCATCACGTCAGACAGGAACAGCAGTGCAGATGAGGGGACTACCATCAGGTTATGTCTAAGCTTATTGCGCCAACAGTATAAATAGACTGTAGCCAGCTTGCAGCTCAAGTACTAGAAGTRGTTTGAGTGAGCCCAGAATTCAGTCCAGCCTTTGAATTTGCACTAGGAAGCCAGTTTGAAAGTTTCAGACCTTCATCTTGATTATAATGAATAATATCTTGAGTAGAACCACTGAACTGTGAACTTCAAATAAAGAAACTATTTAAATAAAGGTAAGRTGACAAATCCTCAGATCCCAGCTGCACACAGCAGTAAATATTTACTTTCTTAACTTATTTAGCATTGATTATGTTAGTACCAGGAACAAATTATGTTCACGTGACCATGCTGAAAGCTAAGTGCAGCATTCAGATTGGCCACTTTGCTGGGTTGTAACAGGACAGCTTCTGCCTTTTTCACCTAAAAACTCACCGTACTTTTTGCCATGCCTTTTATTTTCCTCCTAAAAACTGGGTCATGACACTTCTAAAACAGAACTTACATGGAAGTTTAGAATGTGTAGTGTAAATGGTTAATGCAAGTGGTTAATGCAAAAGCTATGAGCTCTGTTATACATTCCAAACTTAGTCTTTCTCAGTAAATAACTATTCAGCTTTTATCTGACTTACAACCTTTACATTTGTTATTAAATAGAACTCAGGGTGGTAGATCTTAACACTTGGTGACAAAGACAAAAGGCCTCTAAATTAAGCCAAAACTGAGTCTAAGGAGACAATTTTAATCTGTATCAATTAATTAATTTTTTAATCTRTATGAATTTTGTCTTGCTCCTCATATTTCTCATAGCTGCCTCCAATTCCCTAAACAGCTTTAGCAACAATTTCTTCTCAAGTTTCAACAAAATAGATATAGATGTCTACAAAACACTAAATAAATATGGAAACAGATTGCCAAAGAAGCTGACTGAAGCCAAGCATTTCACAGCCATGGAAGTTGGATACCTCTGTCAACTTCCATAATGGTCAGTTATCGCAGCACCAAAGAGAGATGGAATTTCCTGCTTCAGGTGTTTGGGTCTGTCAGAGACCAGCATGAGAGTTAAGCAGAAGGTATATGCTCAGAGAAGCAGAACACTGAATTAGATGGACTCTGAATGTGAGCCAGTTTGGCAGTCCTATATTCCAATGACAGTGTCCAAAAACAGAAGTGTATAGTTAGAACCATAGTCTTGCCAAAGAATGAAAATGAGTAATTCAAGCTATGCTGATTGTAATGGTCTATATGAGTCTGACAAAATTATTTATTATCAGGACCTATAAACTCTGTAAGAGACTTTCATTTTTTCACCATAAACTGCTCAAGTCTGTAGCTCATAAATTATTTGCCATTCATATAAATCAATAGCAGATAAATTAGTTGTCAGGTTGTGAGATTTCCACCTTTGTAGCCTGTCTGTAGCATTGTCATTTTTAATGAGCTTTTCTTCTGTATGAGTGCTGGAAAATTAAAACCAAGTCATCACTGTTTCCTTAAGCAATGTCACTGAGGCTCATACAATCTTAGCTTTCCAGATAGATTCACTATCAAGAATGAGCCTGTTTGGTCCTGCATGCCTCTCCTGGACAGCACAGGCTTGATAAGAGCTTCCCTCCCTCCATTTCAATGCAGATAAACACAATATATTCTTTACTTGCACATTCACAGCATCTCAGCACTGTCTGAGCTCAGAATGCTTTTAAGATACCATGCTTCCTATGGGGCATAAAGATCCTTTCCAGATTGCTATAGGAAAGGTTATCTGCAATGAGCCAAGAGATATCTCTCTGGAAAAGAATGTTTTTTATCCAAAAATTCCTCCCCATAACAGCTATTTTTCTTCACTTCCTTTAACTCATTGTACATTTTTACCTGTTTGTTTCCCCTTATTACACTCAATTGCAGTCATCTGTACTGAAGCTGTGCTATCCTGATTTTGCAGCAGCTCTAGGGGTCAGCAAAGGAGTATTTAGAGTAGAGCTGTTGAAAATTCAGAAAAGGACATCCTACCTGAAGCAACAAGTACCTTATTAAAAAAGAAAAAATCCATACAGAAGGTCCCAGCTCAACTCAGATTTCTAGATCCTCTCCTTCTCACACCAACGGCTCTGAGCAGCTGAAGCCTAGAAGCTCCAGTCTTGAGGTCATCTATAAGAGCAACCTCCCCAAGAGTCAAATATTGTATTAGCTTTTTGGTGCAAATCTCAAAGACAGCATGGATCACAGTTATACTGAGCCTGTAGATCATGGAATCCTAGACTGCCCTACCTGCTTTGCCTTGCAGGAAATCTGATGAATTTTGCTTTTTTTCCCCTCCCTTCCCGATGCCCCCCATCATAACTGATAAGTTTCTGCAAGAATAATGTTGCCCCTATTTAGATCTCACTTATCTCCCCACACTCCTTTWTCAGACAGATTGTAACTGATGCATTTACGGTTTTGAAAATAGTCAACATGACTCACATGCAGGCTTCGGTTCTGGAGTACCTCAGGAGGCTACTGCTCTGCCTTTTGTGTCCAGCTCCTCCATAACATCTTTTTTTGCTTAAATCTGTGTCCACTGCAAGCTTCCTGTGGAAAGCTGATTTTTGTGGATAGCATCTACCAGAGCTGTATTTCTCCATACCTACAAAAATAAAACACAATTATTAAAGACAGGGAAAATGAAGAATAATATCTGATAATTTTGTTCATGTTTGCTTTTTTGTTAATCAAGAATAAATCAGCATGAACAGTCTACACTCTTTAACCACAGATTCTGGCCTTATGTCCACTCAGAAGGTAGTGGACAGAAAAAATGAAGAAATTTACAGTAAATGAGTAGGGGGAAAAAAAATGGTACACATCCTCTACATAAAATAATCTTAAATAGAATTGGGATTCATTTATGTGGAGAATTCCATTGACACCATACAAACAATACTGACATTTCTATTCAGTGTTACATGAATGATTTGCGTCTCAYATGAAATGAGTCACAGTTTTGTTTATTAATTTTAATCCCAGGTAACAATACAGACAGAACTTAAGCAAACATCCTGTTGACACTAAATACTGAATATCACTGAAAATATCTGTAATTCCTCCAGGTTCAGCAGATGCTTGAAAAACTTTACAATATCATTTTGATCAACATATGAATTTTGTGAAGGTGGATCTCCGCATAATGCAGTCAGATCCCCATTACATTGGCAGGAGCCCTTTGAGCAAAATTCATTCAAGATCAGGTTCCCAGGAGTTTTGTTTAAATTATAACTGCTAGAAATGTGGACTAACTATAGCAAATACAAAGTTAACGTGTCACCACCAGGTTCACCTGGTTAGAAACTAAATTTGTTTTGCAGTGATCAAAGTGTTAATACATTTAAAACTAAGTCTTCCATGCAAAAGATAAAGCAGAGTATCTGCAGAGACTGGAGTACTAGCTCGTTCTCGCAGGGGGGCTCTCTGGGCTGTAGGGTCAGACGTGCAGGCACAGCAGTAGCAATCTGCACTTGATCCAAGAGGTTCAGGTTTCCAGGCCATACGTTAAATGAATAAGCCGAGTTATGAAATAAAGAAGAGAGCGTTACATTTTAGCCTCATGGTTCTCAAAGTACTTTGCCCTCCAGTGTTGTCATCCTCCTTCGGTTTGAGATCACTTTTGTTTTTTTGGTTCAGTTTCCTGTTACAAGCAGTAGGATCAGCAGTAAATAATAAACTGGCAGTTTTTTAATAACTCAGTTATTAAGTTTTTGAATAGCCCACATACAGATTAGCTGTTAGCTCTTCAGAAAGATTTTGTAGCATTTTGCATATTAGAAATATAAAAAATATTCCCCACATATTTTATACTAAAAAGCTATTTTTTGTGTAGCCCTGGTAGAACAAAATGTATTTCTGATGAAGTCATCTTACTAAGTCAACTTCTCTTTTTTTGTATATATATTTACATTCACTATGTTTTTAGGATCAAGAAATCAAAACCATCACTCAAGCAATCAAATGGGAGATATCAAGATAAGAATTTGCAGCATGTCAGTCACAAATATAACTGTTTTCTGTGTTTAGTTATGACACTTCAAGCACAGATTTGGTAGCACTATGAAACTAAACCATGCCAAAGAACATTTGTTGGAGTTTCTCAGAACTTGTTGCTGCTTACAAGAACTGCCTGACTCATTTCAGTTCATAATTTAAGGGCTTTTTGAAGTCTTACCAGGTACATAGTATTCGCTTTCTGGATCTGGGTAGAGCATCAGCTGATCAAGGGCATGAAAAATGACTGAATGATGCTGCGTTTACAGTTTTGTGCCCAGACTCATGCTTGCACACACACATACACACACACGCGTGTACGTGTGCACGTCTCGTTCTCCTCACATGTAACATTTGAATCCAAGCTTGTATTCAGTTACAGCTGCTGAAAGAGTATATGTTCAAAAAGAGACAATAATAGTCTAATATTTTTCTCTGCTTTGGAATTTGCTCAAAGTCTTATTTATATGCAATTAATTCTGAACAACCATAAAAAATGCTGCTTAATCTTGATTCAGAATTGGAAAGAGCTCAGTTCTGCAACTCTTATTCATTTGAGTAATCCTATTGCAATTATTCCCATCAACTTAGAGTAACTGTGCAGAATACAGGTTTCACACTATACATCTGAAAGAACTGTATCACTACAGATGTTAACAGCATGTAAACTGAAGTTAAAGAGGCACAAAAAAGACAAAGAAAAAAGGAGAGGAAAAAGGGGGGAGGACTGCAAAAATATGTGCAAGTTTTATGACCTGAACGCCTTGCACTGGATATTTTTGATAATGCTGAGGTTGGAACAGACAATCGTTGATAAGAATTTTTCTTTTTTAAAGTAGAAACAAGGATTTTCAAAGTCAACACTAATATTACGCCATATTAAAAGTTGCTTAAAATGAATTTTAAGTCTTAATGGCATTTTTTCCAATTTGCATTCTTAAAGAAAAAGGAAATTTTTGATTATCAAATTTTATTATTTTGCAAGATAGGATGTTTGCTTTTGTGTTAGAGAACTACCACCACAAATTAACTCATTCACTCCAGAGTAATTTAATATTCCTGTGAAAAGCTCCTCTTGCCAGGAACAGCTACCATTATCCTTTCCATTTATTTAATGTTTACTTTACACTACAGGCAATTACCGTTCCCCACCAGAGACCTCCCACTACAATCCTGGGCTTTACACCTCAGGCCCCTACCCTGTGCTTTGGCACTTTGAGCTAGGCTAGGGAACAAATGTGCAAAGCGGAAGAGCACGAAGCTGCTTTCAGATCATTCATCTTATTGGGCTAAAGATGAGAAAATAGCACTAGAGACTATAAACATGACTTTTTATGAAATAGAAGTACTCCAAATGCTCTTTTCCCTACTATTTTAAGTCAAAGAAGCAATTCAGATCACAACATCTACTGAAGAAAAAAATCCTTGCCAAACCTACCACATTCACAAGAAAAATAACCTGCTGAAGTTCACAATACTACATAAACACCATGATACAATGATAGTCATTCCAAAAGAGCAAGTACTAGAAATAGACTAAAATGTGTATCGATATATCTGAATTTAAACATATTTTCTTCTAAAAGCCTTGAATTTACCCTTTGAAAACCATATTTATTTAGATGTCTAAATAGGCATTTACAGACAGATGCAAACAAATTGTGCTGCACTCAAAGCATATGAAAGCTCATATTCTCTGCAGATCTTGCTAACCAGATCTAAGAGAGCTGTGCAATGACTAAGCTAATATGTGAATTTGCCAATGAATAGGTCGTAAAATCAGAGCATAGGCAGAGTCAACTATTTGTTCAGTTAATGGACAAAACCACCAATGCTTGAAAATACAGAGCAATGAAATGTAAATTTTTTTAATCAATACTACATATGAATACTTACCTTCATAACATTAAAGCATTAGCTAATTGCAATATTCTCTGTCAGTACAAATAGGGTACATGCCTTTCTCTGAAGAGTTAAAAAAATATAGCAAGTTTGCAGAGTCATTTAAGTCAGATATACTTGCAGGTCTTCATTATATATTTTATTCTGCAACTGCTGTATTTGGTATATTTTTGTCTAAAACTCATTTGGTATATTTTGTGTAAAAGTACTTGCCACTTGTTATTTGTTGCATATTTTGATTTAAAAAAAAATTCCAAGCCATAGAACTTTTAAAAAAGCTAGCACTTCTACATATAGGAATGTAATGGGTATGACTCAGATTTTCTCATTGGAAATTTCTCTCTGAATTTCTACAATAGTGTATTAAAACACCAATGCAGTGCTTATATTGCAGACCGCAGATCAAATTCAAGAGGTTATGGGTGGCAAACAAATTGCTTCACTTCAGAACACATCTCAGTCGGTAGAAAAGAGAGAGAGAGATTGATAGATTGATAGATAAACTAGAGATAAGACATTCAGGTTTATCAGTGCAGGGTTGTACTTACTTTCCTGATTAGAGTTTATAAAGTTTTTACGTTAGCTACAACTGTGGGGAAAGGCAGTTTCAACATTTTCAGCTTCATTATCAAGTCAAATGAGAAAGGATTAATGATGAGAACTAAGCCAAATTTAGTTAATTCAGAACTCCTTGTCTTGATTTTGAAGACATATTTGTAAATGGCTGATATGGCTGTAAATTCCAATAAATATATTTTTAAAATTTTAATAATCAACAGTGTAAAACTAGCTGATTAATACATTAAATGCAGGAGAAGGGGCAGAGCATGTGTTTATATTCTAGGAAAGCACAGTCTTCAAGGTTACAAAAATGCCCCCCGCACACCTAACAACAGTGTATTTCAGTCCACTTTCAACCATCTCTGTCACAGACATCCATCCCATCCTTCCATCATGATTCCTGTGTCTTAAAAGTTTAACAAATCCCACATAGCTCAGATTTAGCAGAGCCACAAGGATAACTTTTGCAACGGAAGCATGCACACAAAGAGAGGAGAGAGCCCTCGTCGGCAAGCCAACAGAACTATCCTCTCCTTTTCCTGTAGCTTTGTTACAGAAGCTCCTGCTAATTTGATGTTGGTATTCTCAGAGCTTTTCTTCCTGGAAAGAAAAAAAACCCCAAGACCGGGGAACAAGTATGTTCAACCTTCCAATATTCTCTTCCTGGAAACATTGTTTCTGAGAATAATACTGTTTACAGTGGCAAGGTGTTGAATGGTAAAGACACAATTTGGGTGTACAGGTACAGCAGAAACACTTTCTTAGCAATACAGTAGCTCAGAAACACTGAAGTATTTCCTTTTCTTATGGATCAGATCATGTTGAAAAGATCTACAAGCTGCCGGACATGTAAATAGTTTCTAAAGTATACCATTCTGCTTCATATGTAAACCGAGCAAAGTTTGTTGCTTGACACCTTGCACCTATTTTGAATGAGCTGATTTAGTCATGCAGTCACTGGGCAAATGACTTTCTATCCCTCAGTTTCTTCTATGTTGTTTTAAATAAGGTAAGAACAGAGTAGAAAAAGTTTATTCCGAAGCATTTATACTGTTTAAAAGGTATGCAGATTGACAAGGGACTGAGAATGATTTTCAACAAACAATTCCTTATTTTACCGAATTACATTTCTATCTCTCATTCACTGTGGAGCCATCTTCTCTCTGCAAATTAATGCGTTATTAAGGAAAAGCTCTCAGAAGTCCAAATATGAGTAAAAGTAATTACTGGAAATTTACCCTAACACATGAGCACTCCTCGGGGTTTAGGGTTTCTGGCACAACAGAAAATGCTTAACATTTAAGGAGGTAAGAGCTCTGCCATTCACTCCCATGGACAACACCAGATCATAATCTAACTCAGCTGACACGCATACACATGTATACACGTCTGTATCAGTAACAAAGTTCTTGAGATGGAACTCCAATTTGGAGCACTGACATTTTTCAGAACAATCATATAAAATACATCCCGTTCTTGCCTATGGGCTAACATAAATACCTAAGAGGTTACCATAAATACATGAACATAAATTAATCTTGACTGAAGTAGCAAAATTTGTTTTCTTGCTTTGTTCTCTTAAAATATTCCCAAACCCACAACGTTAGTTACTGTCAGACACACTGCATTGAAAAGGAGATTTGATAACAAAACAAATTCTTCAGTGTGCTGTGCATCTGCTGGTTTTCGATATGACCTACCATTTTTTTTCCTCATGAGGCAACAACTCTGAGGAGACTGAGCCGACAGTATTGACCAGGACAATACATGGAACCACAGGATCAGCTTGTGAAAATGTGGTGGGTTTTTGGGTAGCAATCAATAAAAGCCCATACTCCAAGAACAGCCACGAATCCTTTAAAATACAAAACACTACTGTTTGCGTCTCGCTTGTCTCATTCTCCAACTCTTGCTTTGCTCAGAGCCCAATTTTAACACTATGGGAGCAGAGAAGATGCTTGTGGTTATTATGGCAGTTGCAAAGATTTCCCATTATTTCATTTCAACAGAATGAGTACAGTCTTGCATTATCCTTTTTCTCTTCAACAAAAGGGAACACACGTGCCAAATCCATGCATGATCGTAGACACACATTCTTCAAAATTAGTCTAATAAATCCATTGGATGCTGTCTGTAGTTAAGAACCCAAGACTGTCTTCTGTTTGCTAAAGCACTGAAGTAGAGAACTTCTGGTAATGATGATGATGATACCTGATGATAATTCCATTTTCAGCTCCCTCACCTGCCTTTATTAGCTTCAGTAAATATGTCAGATGGATACAAATAAAAAGTTCCCTGATCCAAAAAGCTTAGTTCAATGTCTTTGATTCAAATCAGGCCATCAATATAAATGTTGCAGCCAGTGTCAGCATGACAGACCACTCCACAAGCAAACTGTGTAAATCAGCCCAAGTCAGGATGAGCAGACATCGTCAATATTGTCATGGAGATACCTTGGCTGCTACTGTGTACATGCCTGAGTAACCAAACGTAATAAGCTTCTGCCCCCTCTATAACCAACAAAACAAATCTTTGCTTCCCCCCAAAAGGGGAAATGTATTTGAATTAGTTTCTTATTCTTATCACAAATTCAAAAGGCAATATTTTCAGATGGCACATATGCTGTAATTCTACTATGGTTGGATTAAACTCAGCTGAAGATTTGATCTAAATAGCTCAGGATGCTTAATATATGGTTCTATAATACTTTTGGCTTCTGAAATGAGAGGCATTCACCCTTGATTTCAATTCCATTATTATAAGGACAGGCCACTTTCTATTTATTTATTCTTAAACAGAAGCAGTTTTTCATATACTCTTTCTCTTTTTTTTTTTCCAGCTATTTATAGACTCTATATTCTGACAAGCAGATCTTGGACTGTGATGGTTTTACACAAATTAATAGGTAGGGCACCACAGGCCTCAGCATGTTAGATCAGCCTGAAGTACTCTCTGTGAAAAACAAGCACTGCCATATTTCATAGTCAAAAACCAGCAATGAGAGGTTAAAAAGCAACAAGCTCAGCAAAATGCTCTTAACGAAACAGATCTGGACTGTATTTAATGAGTCACAGTACCAAACAGTTGGCTAGCTGATTCCTCTATCAACCAGAAAAATAATTTGCAGATGTAATTGCAGTTAAAACACTTGAAATTCAGAAAATGTCAATTCCCCTCTTAATCAAAAGAAGGCATCTTTTTGGGAACAATTTCCTAGGAAGCCCAATAAATGAGTATACCTAGGTTAAAAAAAAAAATTATATACATATATATATGTGTGTGCGTGTGTGCATATTTATATTATATATATTTATATATATATATAAACATGCAGTTACTAATCTTTAATAAATACTGAAAGCTTTTTTTTGTTCTTTGTTTGTTTTTAAAAAGTCACTACCCTCAACAGTGCATAACTCTCATACCTTTAACAGAGCTCTGTGCAGGGGATGGGGAAATCTGAATTCTAATTCTTCTTGTCCTAGCATCTGATCCTGGCATAGCTACTTTATTTTTCTCTATCATTTTTCCCCTTTTCCTCCTTCTGGTCTGTGATACAGACTGTATCTTCCTATGTCTTTGCACAGTGGCATACACATACAGCCACACACATGGGGCTCTGTAGGCTCTACTTCAATACTTACTAACACCACTTGTGGCTCTTCATGCGGATTTTTAGATTTCCATTAAACTTGCTTATCTCTTTAGAGAGGCAGCAAGGTCTACTAGTATGAAAATGAATTTGAAAGGAGTAAAGGAGAGACATTCTGGATCTGTTATAAGAAAGATGCAAATTCCAGCTGATTTTCCATTAAAAAAATCCGAGAAATGCTTAAGTTTTAACATGGTCTCTGAAAATTCACTTGTTCTCTGGCTTTGCGCAAGTCACAAATTCATTGCTATGATTTCAGTGCTTTATGAAACGGAATGAATACTTATCAAGCTACATAAGAGGGAACATACTGTATGGCTTAATTACTTAAAATTCACATAATTATATGGTCCTTGAATTACATAATAATAATGATTTGATTTTTTTTAACCTAAGTGAATTTTCTTTGTTGAACAAAGAACCCAGCTACAATTTCTGTGGTTCTCTCTCTCTCTCTCTTTTTTTTTTTTGAATTTGTAATAAAAGTATTGCTTATCAATATTCAAATCACCATAAGGTGTGAAAGGTGTGAAAAGGTGTGCTTGTTTAATTTCAGGGCCAAGATCATCCCATAACCTTGTAATAGATTAGATTACAGGTTAGGGGTGAGAGCTCAACCTTGTAATAAAACAGTACTGCTGGCAGATTTCCTTTTACTGTCTGGGTACCATTGAATAGCAAATAATTTCAAGATAAAAGATACAGAAAAGTAAAATATATAGGCATGATCTGTCAGGAGAAGGGAAGTAGTTAGGAGCCATCCTTCACTTATGGACCAAACAACCAATATATATGAATACTGGTTATTGACTATACTCAGTGCTATTCTAGTCACTATCTCCAAGTTTTCAGGCMAGGAAAAGCTATACCTTATCACTCAAGTAACCAATTACATTCTGTAAAATAATGAACAGCTCGTGATCAAATGAATAGGTTTAAGGCTACTTATTCAAAGTGTTATGCATCTCCTGTAACGATGCTTTATACAGGAGGTTCTCATTTTTAATTTTCATTAAGAATGGGTGCAACACAATTCACACTTGGGTTGTGTATCAACCCTAAGTCTCCCTCCCTCCAGCATTTCCCTTTCCCCCATCCTCCTGCCATATATTACCTCATTTTGGCACRCTGTGTAAAACTGTTCACACAAATAGCACTTCCTGACACTCACTCCTCTTTGAATTCATATTTCTTGATCTTGAGCAACCAGAGACAGGCACAGTATCCCAGACAAATTCTCACCAATTCTTTTAAAAATTGTACTTTTTCCTTTGTGAAATAGCCTGCTGAATAGATAATAAATTTGTGCGTCTCAATCACCCTATGATCTGCTAAGACACTTTCTCCTTCCACTCTCATTTCCTGTGAAAAAATTCAGCAGCAGGAATCTGATTTTTAGTTTTGAGAGCACAAATTTATATTTGGGGGTGAAATATAACATAGTATTTCTACTGTAATGTGTCTCAAGGACATCCAATTTTAAAAAACACTGAGCCTCTTTTTTCACAATGCCACTCAATTCACATTAATGAAGAGAGATCTATCCCAAAAAGGCATGAAGGACCTCAGGCTTTATACGGTTTCTTTATGATACAAGTTTAATAAGAGAGGAGAAAACAAACCAAACCAAAGAACTGAAGCCTGCTTGTAACAGGGAGGTACGTCACATCACATTGCTCAGTATCTGTACCAATTATGAAAAACAATTAGCAATATCGCTTGGAAAATAAGGCTCAATGTAACAAAAAACACTAGCAATGCAGGTTTCATACACAGTCATAACTAATGGTTCAGAACAGTTTCCTAAAACTATTTATTGTACGACTATTGTCGCAGTGCTTCAGCAGGGCTGTTGGATGCAATGTGCATTGACATATCTGTGACAAAAGGTTCCAGCATTCAAGGAAGCAAGTGACAACTCACGTACTCGCRAGGACCAAAATAGAACGATACTCAGCAAAAGTTACTTCATATCATCAACCTTCTCTTTCCCCAACATTTGCAGACAGCTCTTGTCAGTGCTCCTGAAACATTTTCTTATTCTGCTTTTCATAATAGAATTATTCACAATCAGAGACTACTGTCATCTACTACTGATGGTCACGTATTCAAACAAGCGAAAAWAATTTTAGAACAAGAGTTTTAAGGATTTGAATCATCTTTCAGAAAACTTTGAACCAAAGCAGCATAATAATATGAACAGAGAAGCCTCATGAACACTGAATAGCAGACAGAGACAAAATTTAGAAGTTATGTGAATAAACCAAAGGATTATAGTAGCTAAATCGAGTCCCAGTTTCCCAGTTGTTGGCAGAAAATCAYGATTTTGGTTCAGTGGCTCAATCCAAATTTCAGAATACAGACTGGAACTGAAACAGGAGCAATGGAGTAGAAAAAGGTTTTGGCACATTCCCCTTGACTAAAATCATGGCTATTTTCGGTCTCATGGAATCAGCTGTTGCACAGAATGCATTTCCCCCCTTCCTCGCCACTTCCATCATCAGCTCTGGAGCGGGATGATGAGGAGGAGCAGAGCGGAGGCCTGGGCAGCACGCTGTGCTGGTACCAGGAATTACTGAGGAGTCTCCTGCTATCACATTTATTGCGACTAGCTCATAGGCACTGGACTCTTTAATGGCTGCATCAGGACATTAGAAAATTTCTGGTTTTTAATCTGAGCAGCATATATTTGTAATTAATTCAGTGAATTTGAAGAGGATCGCTTTTATCCAACTTACTTTTTTTCCCCCAACCATTTACTTTGCTATAATTTCTATGCATTATATTGTCTCTGAATATTTCATATTTCTTTTTCCTTCATAAATTTCCTACTACTTCTGATTAAAAAAAAAAGTTGCTGGCAGCATAATTACATTCTTACATAATAACGTAATTACCTACTTTTGAGGAAAAAAAAAACAACCCTCCAAAAAACCCTGAAGCATGTGAAATTTTCACTACTGAAATAAATAAAAAGTAATGTCATTGCACTGCAATCTGTAGGTGAGTAGTGAAAAATTTCCCCAATCRTTGAAATACTCATATATCTAAAATATTTGTTTCTGGTTTGTAAACCAACACGTTATTTACTTCTTTCTTCATATTTCAGCCTATAAGCTAAACTGCAAACTCACTGGTTTCTGCTGTTTGCTGGGTTGCAGTAGCAGTTTATAGATAAAAAAGAAAATTCAAATTCTTTTTGTTTGAGAAGCCATACAAGGTTAGACCCTAAGGGACAGATTTAAAATAGTAAACATATCTCTTTATGGATTTGGTCTCCGACACGGTGCTTGTATAATTTGCTCTTGCATTCAAGGATTCCTTGGAATTATTTTAGGACCATTGCAGGTAATCTCACAGAGTCCATAGGCAGGAAACAAAAGGCAAAAGAGACTTGAAATTACAGCATGAAAATCTCTTTGTGCATTTTGGAATTTCTTTCAGATATCAGAATGAGAAATGCCTGCAAAATATTACATGGATAGCAGAAATTCACCCCCCCACCCCGCCCCTCTAAGCAGCATTACATTCATTCATTCTTCTCTATAAAAGCTAATACCAATACCACCACAGTTATGGGAACCCCTGTCATAAGTCATTCTGCCCATTCCTCACTATTCACAAGCATTTAGATATTTTGGTAGTCTTCTAAATGCACACGTGCTGAGGAGATTAGGAGAGAACTTTGTTTGTAAGTAAGAATACGTCCACTAAATATGATTACCAATCAGGCTATGAATATAATTATGTACATTCTCTAGGCTGCTGCAGGCAATCATTTGATAATATGCAAAAACCTGGCCAGGAGGGCTAATGCAATTTTTAGACATATGAACAAAAGCATTTACAATATCAACGGAAAGAGGAATAGCACCTTGATATTCAGTACTAGACTGATCTTTGCTACAACATGATATCTATTTCTGGTGTCCAAAATTCAGGAAGTTGGAGAAAAAGAAAGAGAAAAAGAACCAGTAGTTAAAGGATTGGAACATCCTTAATTACAAAAGKTTTTTTTTAATCATGAAAGCCTCCAAAAGCTTACACTACATGTTATATTCCCAGAAAGAAGGTTAAGAGATGATTTATCACACACTGAGATGAGAAACAAAACTTGGATTAAGGGCTCCTGTGGTTTTATAATCTATAACTCTGAAGAAGGTAAAAAGTTGATCCCAGGGGTTGCTAGGAAAAACAGGATGAAAATTAAAATCTGTGCAGCAGCATATGGTGAAGAAAGCATGCAGTATTCACCAGTATCAAAACTAAGAGAGGCTGCAGTGTTTTCTGGACCAGGATCCAAGCCAGGGATGCTCTAATCACCAATTGTGTGCGTGGAATGTGGTCAAAGAGCAAAGAGAGTGAGTATTTTCCCTGTTAAAGAGGCAAGTCCCAAAGTGAATATTACATTACATTACCCTCTGGATAGGGTTACTTCCAGGGGAGATAGAGTTGTTGGAGCACTTAACTTGATTTTCAGTCCCCTTTACCAACAACGTGAGTTAAGCGCATGCTGAAGTCTTGCCTTGACGGAGTCAGTCTTGATGGAGTATTAGTGAACGACAGTCCTTCCTGCTGCCTTCGGTGCTAGTACTAAATGATCAACATCACTTGATTATCGCTAATGTCAGAGGTTTGCAGCAGTGAACCCTGCTATTTTAGGAAACCATTGATAAAGCACAGAAAGAACTGCAGGGGCCCAGCAAAACCTGTCTACGTTAAGGACAGTTTTGATGATAGATTGTATTCAACTTAGGATAAGCAACTTTTCACTTATTATGAACTGCAGTATATTATGAACCCTGTATCAATGATAGACTAAATAATAGCATGTTACCAAAATGAGGTGTTTGGTATACAGGATTTTTTTCTATTACCTTGGAGAGGAAAGGAAAGAGCAAACAGGAAACCCTTTATTAAACTTCATGGAAGCAAGGATCTAGGTTTTTAATACACCTTCCAAGAAAGATGAAACAGGCTGTCCAGTGCTTGGAATCACTAGAAGCTTTTTTTTTTATTGTGACACCACACATTTTACTAAGACTTGGCTCGTGGAGTGCTGTTTATTGTGAATTCACAGTTATGGAATCTCTGTTAGTCCCTTCAAGCTGCATAGTACCACTGATTTTCATTAAAGAATGGGAAGAAAAATCTAATGTCTCCCCATGACCAAAACAGTCTGCCTTTAACAAGAAGCGAAGAATATTCTTCTCCCTGACATAAGCTTTAAGTGTTTCTAGGTAAAAGGTAGAGGTAGAGAAGAAAATAATAATAATAATAATAAAGTAGATTTTTACTCTTCAAAGATTAAAAATAAAAAACAAAACAAAACAAAAAAAACACAAAAACCCATGACAGGACTGGCTTACTTTTACAGCAATAAGGTAATTCTGAAATACTTTAACAAAGTTGTTTAAATATCATTTATGTTGAACAGTATAAACTACAGTGGCAAAAGTAAACTAAACTTTGAACTCCTACCTTGAAAGTCTAATACCAGAAAATTTCTATGAGAACCAAAACAGACACCAGCATTAAACTTAACAAAAACCTAAACCTGGAAGTTTCTTTATCAAGTGAATCACCACACATGCAAATCATTTCTGCCCCATCACAGTAGCATGAGCTCATCTTACTACGTTTGATATATCTTTTTTCCATTTAAAAGAAAGATGGAAAAGCACTAAATACACTGAAGCTTACTGCAAAGCAAAGCTCTATCAAACATAAGGAATGTGGTTTTCCATTTACTCTATCATCACGTAAGTGCCCTGCCAGAACCCCCATCTTTTGTTCAAATGCTCATTTTACTAAACCAGACCGAGAAGTTTACGAAAAGGGCAAGAAAGACAAACATCTTCAGGCAATAAGAGATATGCCTGACACAGCAGAAGGTTTGACCACTTTGGTTGTCATCTTTGTGATATGAACCTTTCAAAAATACATTCACTAATCTGATTTGTACTTTCTCATCATCTCTGAATACAGGTTTGGTAAAGACTTTTTTGTACACTGAATCCTGTACGTCATCCATCGTGCATCCATCATGCAAGAGCACTTGCACATAAAAGTATAATGTTAAAGCAGTCTTGAAAAGACAAAAGGTATCAAAATAGACATGAATCTCAGCAAGTGAAAACATACTGTTTTCCGGCACAAGAGAACGTTTATCAGAAAACAGAATGTTCACTGGTTTTGCAACTGAAGAGAGACACTGTGCTCTTCAGCTGGAAGCCATGCAACTGTTACAAACATGTTGATGAAAATTTGAGTATAACAAATAGAGATGAGACAGAAAGTCTTATTCTCATTTTAAGTACCAAATAACACATCAGTAAACTGGGATACTACTCACTAGTGCTGCCTCTAAAATGACAAACTACTACATGCTGTTGCATCTTAGCAGGCCTATAGCATCCTTCCAAGAACTAAGTGGTAAATTCAGACATTTGGTGCTCATTCCTATAAAACGTTTCACGAAAAATGACATTTTCAGACTGAATACATGACAAAAATCACTGACAGGGAGGCTAGGCAACCTAATTGTGTAACTCAAACTGCAGACCAAGCAGTATCCGCTGCAAACAGTTTCCCACTGGTACATCTATTCTGACTCAGAAAGGAAGAAACCTCTAAACCATTTCTGACTACTATTCCCATCCCTCTATTTTTGACCGAGCATGTTTCATAATGCTCTTGAAGGCTAAGAGCTATAGAGGTTGGTGAATAAGATTCATGACACCTATGTCCGTTGTTGAGCAGACATGAGCTTTAGAAAAGCAAACCTACTGGCCACCTTGAAAAATGCAAGGGATGTCCCAATTCCCAGAAAATTCAGTCTTTAATATATCTCCAACTCTCTTTTGCAACTCCCCTTCCTTCTCTAATGGCAAGATCTGAGAAAGCTTTTATCAAATTTTAATAAGTATCCACCGGTGTCTTGGATAATATGCAATCAAGGTCCAGGCTGAGTTACAAAAAAACCCCAAAGAGCTCAAAATGACTTATGTTCTGAAGTCTTGAAGTTCAAATTTTATTCTTTGTGGTCAATCAAGTATTGCASTCTGCACTCGCTGCCTTCAGACTGTAGGCTCAAGTCAATGCACAGATCAAGTCTTAGTTAATTTATCTATTGTGTAAAGAGCACGCATACTAAAAATTAGCACAGTAAAAGGGCAATGTGGGAGAGAGTTAAAGCTACAAATCTGAATTTTGTGCTACCAGATTCCTGTGCAGTCACACAGATTTAAGTCTATATTAACTTGATATACAACTACTGCTAACTACTGAGTATTTGCATTTTACATTTTATAGTTGTTTAAATCAGATGTTGATTATCAATAGGAGGATATCCCCCAAATTAAGTAAAACTGGTTCACACAGAAATAACCTTATTTATGGTGAGTAATGGGGCTCCTGGGTATTTTAAAAATAATTAAGCCAAGCAGGAAAAACAAACTCTGTGCTGCTACTTACTGTTAGGATTAGTGTCAAAATCTTATTATCTGCAAGTATCAGGAAGTTATTTATTGAAATACTTACTTTTCATTTCTGTTTGTCATGCTTAGAATTGTTTATTTGACACTAATGTTCAACTGACCCATGTTACAGGGCTCACTATCAAGGCCTCATTACATTAGCTACATAATACTCATAAGCCTGGGTAGTAGCAAACGACAAAACAATCTTACAAAGATTAATTTTTATTGTAAAATG
Organism: Apteryx rowi; assembly: GCF_003343035.1. Classification (NCBI taxonomy): domain Eukaryota; kingdom Metazoa; phylum Chordata; class Aves; order Apterygiformes; family Apterygidae; genus Apteryx; species Apteryx rowi. The sequence goes on along the minus strand of NW_020451094.1, from coordinate 2,310,938 downwards.
ACGTCTGTGGAATCTACCGTCTCTTTCATTTAATCTGTAATGATGAATAACTTAGACCATGCAGAATACTTCACTACTATTTAGGCCTTTTCAGCAGCAAAATGTGAGGGACTGCTTAGTGAAACCACTGAACGGACACAATGAACTCTGCCACAACAAGAGGGAACAGACCTAAGTTTGGGTTTCAACATGCAGGCGTCCTGGTGCCCACTGCAAAGGAAACAGTCTACTCCTGAGTACCCTGAAGAATAGAAAGCACTCTCAAGGTCAAATCAAAGATGAAGAAGGGAGGTTATCAGTGGTTTTGATATACGTAGGCCATGCACATTCATACCCATGACTACTACGGGTGTAATCATGTTCTGTCAGTGTCACAACCAACACTCCCTGATCTCTCATAGCATGGTGACGATACACGGGGTAACATCTCTGCCCATTGCTCCCTGGTGAGGACTGTGCTCATCGCAATGGCTAACACTGGAGGGTGCACTGGAGGCATTCCTGGCAGACATTCATGTAATCTAGCTACCAGAATAGGGAAGCCTTATACCAGGGAATGACAGCTCAACAGGACCTGGGTGAACGTGCAGAGGAAAACCAGGGGGAGTTCCAACTGCAGACACCAAGCAGCAGAGGCTCCTGATTCAGCAGTTGCTGTGAGGACCGGAAAGGACAGGGGGCACATCTCTGCCTTAATACAGGGCAGTGAGCAGCACAAAAGGAGGAGCAAGAGTACACCCTTTAACAATACTGCAAAGGAAACGTTTCTGGTCTCACAAGACAGCGCACAAGTACACCTCCCGAAGAAGCCCACGTGGGCTTGCTCAAAGATGATAACCAACCAGGCGCTGCAAGCAGAGTGCAATGAAATGGAAGCACAGGATGCTTGATTTTCAGTGCATAATGATCAATTCTTCATGTAACTAGGAGACATCTCCACAGTGTGCTTTCACATGTATCATTAAGCTAATGATAAAGTCTCTCTATTTTAAATACATTTGCACAGTTCTATTCAGTTAACTTCATTCAGCTACAACTTACAAAGATAAGAATCTGCCTCTAGTACATTAATTACATCATATTCATGTTGATTCTTCACAACCAAGAAATTAAATTCTCAAATACATGAATTAATGGTAATTATATACAGAAAATACAACTTTGGTGTAATGACACAGTAATTGAAATGCAACTGTAACCTAAACAAAGTCTCTGACAATACGCAAGTAAATTGATGGCTACCTTAACATGCGGTTAGATAGATTCTGTAGCCTGCAGTAACCAGCTTGAATAACTGATCTGCGCCTTGTCTAATTCCTAATAGGGTTACTTCTGTCAAGTCTTTTTTGCCTTCATCATTCATTTGAATTAGACTTTTTCCCTACTTATTCAATACAAGCTTCAAGCATTAAACAGGCAATCTTGTTAAGTCATTGATAAGTTTTGCATGGCAGCTYTTCTTTTTTTTTATTTAGCATTATTATTGTTTTGCCATTTTCTCTGCTTTGCTTGTCCTTAACCCACTATGACTCTAAATTCACCATTTTCCAAAGGATAACTGACACCGAGATCAGTTAAATAAACAGACATAAGAGACATGCTTTGCTCTGCAGTGCAACTAAAATAAAAATGGAACAGAACATTTGGGGCAGAKCTGCTCACTAAGGATAGTTATGCTTTCATCCTTTCTAGTTTATATTACACTGCAGGGGAAGAATTTAATATAAAACAAGAACGTGTCGAAATTTTGTGATGGTTTTGTTGACTTCCCCTTGAAGTACTGTTCTACAGAGGGAATTGTGTATCTGTATTGCTTTGAACTTTTTTTCTTTTTAAACAGATCATATGCATCCAGAATACACTTTTGAATATTAATACTCTCACATTAAATATACTGTGTCATTATACTGAAATAAAAAAGTGATGAGGTTCCATTTTCAAATTAGTTTAAACCTTTGTCAAAGCCCAAAGCACTGTAACAAAAAAGAAACAATCTTAGTTCACTCTAATTAACACACCATATTTCATAATGCAGCATTCTGAAAGCAAATTAAAGCATTTACTAGCAAGTGAATGCAATAATGAGTTTGAACTTTGCAACTTGTCTGCAAAAGCATCTTTAAAGTAGCAACAGCCCAATTATACCAACTGAGATGTGTATCTGTATTGTTTATTTTGAATTATATCTTTATCAACATCAATACAGACTAGCTCCCTCAAACTACTCTTCTGGAAGGACAGAGAAAAAGTCCACAGACAAAAGTTATTTAAATAACACAATATTAATCAGTACGAGACTGCTTTGCTGTATCTATATCCTGTCAGTATAATTTCCAAGAGTCTTTCAGATAAGTTCATTAAAGACAACAATAAATGTATTTTGGCAAAACATAGATGCCTCCTATCTATCTAGAAAAAAACAACCCTATCAATCCAGCATGATTTTGCTTTCATATATACATTATTACCCTTGCGACTGGCTTTTTTCCAGGCCAATTTCATGAAACAGTTTGAACTCTTATTCAGACTGGTCAAAAGAAATCGGTGTCCCTTTTCTTTTGTGGATGGTATGTCCTTGGCACTGTCAGAAAATGTTTAAGCAGTATTCAGGGAGCGTTCCTCCATTATAAGCCTCTGCAGAGCCTACAGCTGCCGATCAAGGGAGAAAAGGAGAGAAAAGAGGCACAGAAGCTAACAGATGTCTCCATTAGAAAGTTCACCCTAAGAGGCCTGTGACACTGTCCTTGTTCACTTGCTCTTGGGATGGACTTCAAAGTGATGATTTGTGTTGTAATAGTCAGACCAGCCAGAAACAAAGCATGCGTGTGTCAGGAACCAAAGAGGAAAGGATTTAAAAAAAAAAAAAACAAAAACCCACACACAAGAACTCCACACAGAACTGTCATGACAACATTGTTCCCAGAACAACCACTTATAATAAATCCCTGCTGCGGATGGAGCCCCGACTAGATTTTGACAGCTGAAACTGAAAAATTTGTTGCGTCTTTATAACTTACATATGATTTTCTTATTTAGGGTTCCATTAACTGCTTACATTTGAAGATGTTGTTGCATATCCCTACAACTCTAATATAACATTTGCCATTTACGCAAACCTGTTTATTTCTGCACCCTCAACGTATAGTTGCCTTCTTGAATAGTTTTTTCCATAATCCCCACTAAAATCAATCTGTTTAATTTTTTTTTTAACCTTTTCTGTAAATCATATTCCCTTAGAAATCAGAAAGCCAAATGTTTACTTTCTACAAGATTTTATATTTTCACATTTGGTTAGCATTGACTTCCTTTTTCTCCAGTTTTTCTACGGGCACATAAGACAATATAACAATTTCAGCAGACTCCACTGCTGACACACCAGCATAATCAGTGTTTTTGCCAGTGCACCTCTGGGAAAAGTGTTAGCAATTATCCGCAACTGCCGCAGCTGAGAGGGCACAACAGAAGGCTTTGTGTGGGTTTTGTAAGCACTCCAGCTATCTAATATTCAAAAACACTTTTGCTTTCTTTTTTGTATTAAATATAGACATTCAGAAAAACATTTTATAGGCTAGAAAATCGTATGAAGTGCAAATGATGAGACAGAGTATGGACTCTGTTAGGTGGTGGCTACAGCTGAGATTTTCAAATCTGCATTAAACTTTCTAATAGCTGATGTCTATTCAACACGCAACATATGCAAGTAATGTCTGYAAGAAGGTTTGTGGAAATTATTGTCTCATGGTGGCCATTCTACTCCCTTCATTTGATCTGCTATAATACTGATTTGGCATCAACAACTAACAGCAAAACTAATTTCTGTCTCTGACGAGTCTTTGCAGCACGTTGGATTACAGTGTTCCCTGAAAGCGGCGGCAGCGAGGCAGCAGCCCAGAATGCAGAGGAGGAAAGGAAGCCTTCCCCCCGCCGCCCCATGGGGGTACCTACACACACACGTGCTACCCATCTTTTTTGCTGATTAGTCAAATTCACGAAGTATATAACTCAGCAAAGCAATATATCTGACCAATGTATACTACAAGCCTCGCAAAAAGGCCTGTGGGATTTTTGTTTTTGCTTCCAACCAATTTTATATTAGCAAATTATATCTTTTTGAGTTGTGACTGGTTTTCTGAAAGGCAAGTAAAATCAAGGATGCAAACTGCACTGAAACCTTTAGAATTATTCCCATAGTCAGTTTGACCTAGTCACTACACACACACACACACACACACACACACACACACACACACCCCAAACCAGATTTACAGATCGTTCAGTTCCTTTTGCTGTTAAAAGCTTTCAAGTCATTCAGGGATGTTTGCAAATGTAAATGGGCTCAATTCCAAAAGTTGCAAGCTTGGTTTACAGGAGCTGAGGTTCCTCTCTACCTTGGAGAACTACTGAAGCATAAGTGTTAAAGTTTGTTGTTGCAYCTCTAAATGCAGAATTTTACTGTCCTTTTAAGCAAGTACTAGTGATTAGAAACACCAATTTTATAGCTTGAATTTAATGGTATAGATTTAAAAAACAAATGATACAGCAAAAGAAAAATCCAAACCCAGGTATTCAGTATTGTAAATATATGTTTTTTCCCACAATTTTTTTTACTTCCACTGTGAAATTCAAGGGAGTTCCTAGAAGTCAAGGACATTTCTGTCCAGCAGGTAATATTTCAGAGTATTTTAAGTTTTCATGGTTTTTTTACTTTACCTAAACCATGTGATGGTGCACTTTCTAATATCTAAAAGCACCCATATAAGTGTACATAGCCATTCACAATATTTTAATCCCTGTACTTTTTTTTAAATGTCAAGATTCAAAAAAAATCTTAATTCCACAAATTGTCTCCTTAATTATGTGAGTAGCCTTGCGGAGTCAACAACGTCACAAGTTTGCAATCAGGCACATTCCTAAGTCTTTTTCAAAATCAGGGTTTGAATATCTCAATTTGGATCTTTAGCAAAGGCTGAAAAACAAAACAGGGTACATCTCCACAGTTGTTTGCAGACCCCATGTCAACCAGAAGCTATATGGCTACATTAACCCAGCATTAAATTTGAACTAAAAATATTGCCTTGCTCCAGTGATTATTAGCTTGGGCTCAGCTCAAGCTCACAGAGAAGTGATCTTTCATGATCTTATTAAAGCTACATTTTAGCAAAAACAATATTATGTGTGTTCGGATAAGATCAGAAAAATGTCTTCAGTGTAACAGCAGAAAAGCTAACAAAATGCTTTATTCTACGGGTGGCCCCTACTGTTCAGGTTCTCATATGAAAGTTAAAATAGCAGTAAGGGGCTGCCACGCGTTTGCCCTCAGTGCTAGAAACACCTCCTCAGGAGGCACAGGTGCTACTTTGGTCACTTCAAGCTACTGAAGTCCCTCTTAGACTTTGTGGAAGGGATGCTCTCTTCATCCCAGTTAGATACGTTTAGAGAATTGCTCGGGAGCCAGTACTCAATTCCTTGTCATTTTACAAGGAAAAAAACCGTGAACTAAGTGATGTTTAGCTGTATGGCTCATTATTTAGGTTATTTAATACATGTTTACCTTTCTTTTTTTGCCACCAGACTAAATGGATCACTGGCAATTGCAATCAAGCATCCTCACAAAAAACAGTCGCTGAGGTTACAGTTGAGATTATTACATGGAATTGATTTCATTCTATAAAAAGGTACTCTAATTCCTAAGAAATATTAAAGACTGAAGCAACACTCTTCATTTTAATAACACTGATTAGAATAAATTTGCAAACAAGCTTTAGCTACACAGATTATCAACTTGAATATATTAACACCAAGAGGAACAATTCTTTTGCACAGCAAAAACAAGAGGGCATTTATTCTTCAGTATTTTAAACTCTCCTTAATTTATTTGCATATTTATTCAACATATGTGTTTGACTTTTGCTAGGTGAATCATTCAGCTACGCAACAAACAGCTACCAGTGCTGCAACCACCTCTGCATAATTTCTGCTGTGTCAGTCAATACTGTTTCCTCCAAAGGCAGATTTACATCATAGTCAAAGGCAGAGAGTGCCAAAGTAAGTAAGGGCAGTTTTCCTATGTAAATTCACCAAAAAGGCAAGATTCAAAGCAGCAGTACCTAAAGTATACGCTAAGTGTGCTGTGAAGAAACATCGCAGCAGATGACGAACACAGGGTAGAGCGAGGCAGGGGACGGCAGCGAGGCAGGGGACGGCAGCGAGGCAGGGGACGGCAGGGGAGCATCAGTCTGCAGGGCTCCCCAGTCTGCCCACCACAGCCGGAGCCATGAGGGAGAAACCTCTTCCTCCCTGTACGGAAACCATTACAGCTTTCAATAAGATTCTAGCTCTGAACCCTATAATCGACACACTTTATTTTTCAAGTGGACACTGCTATAATATCAGCTACCCAGACTGTGAATTTTTTTTCTACCTATTGCCTTACACAATATAAAAATTTGCCACTGAAGTAGTACATATTGCTGGCAACAGATCACTAACCAGAAACTGGTTGTTTTCAGTATCCTACTGTAACACTCAGGGATCTGAGCCCCTCCTCTTCCACAATACCACATGATAACTGTTGTGTTCAACTATAACTCACCAGCACTGAACGATGTTGAGTTCTAGACTAGCAGTTTTCAATTTAAATCACATTTTAACAGGCAGAAACAGAAAAAAGAAAAATAAAGGACAGACCAAGTTGAATCTGAGCACTACATTTAGTGGCAAGAGAATCAAAACTAGGCATTTTTATTTGGAACCTACAATGGGTAYTATGGAGAATAAATGACAAAATAGATTAGATAAAGAAAAGTTTTAATTTTTGAGTATATAAGCAGAAAAAATATTTAACAGATTAAAATTGCTTCTGTTTAGCTTTTATTTTGTGAAATCAGAACAAATGAGTAAGTACATCTAGACCAACCCAAAACAACTCTTAGAAAGGTTTTAAGACAGAAACATTTAAGTTTTGCATGAAGGTGCAGCTATTCTGTAACAGTAAGGTAGATGCTGTGATATCAGTAAATTCGGGTATCACAGAACCTGTTGTCCAAATTTTGTTTCTAGAAACAAGCTTCTCTTCTTGCTGACGTTTGTGCTAAAATCTGTCACACTTCCCCTGATCTTTGACACAAACGTTACTGTACTTTAACAACCTGCAAGTTTATCTTGAGGAATTCTTTTTTGTCTCCCACTTTTAAGTCACTTCTCGAGTGGTTGTATTCACACATTCCACGTCCCAATGACCACAGCAACATTCAACATTTGTAACTTCTTGTAAATGGCTTTAATTACACCACAGCTACTCAATGTGCTTCATTTACTCTCAACCAAGTCTTTATACGCTGTCTCCCAGCCATCCTGCAAGTTGGGTGATTTTCACAGTCCCCCCGAGACCTCTTTTTCAACTTTTCTTCTCCGGTCCCTCTGTGCCACCCCCAAATCTCTGGCACTGGTGGGACTGTTGCTGTGCTGTGGTCACTGCTGGTTGGGCCAATACCAATGCTTTCCTATTCCCTTGTGACTGGTCTCTATAACCACCTGTTACCTCTCCTGTAATGCTCAGTCAAAAAGTTAAAAATAAGTTCACCACATGTGTATTTAGAAGTTACCACAATTGTGCCTTAAAATCCTATCTTTTTTAAATTGCATTTCATCATGGTTATCATGAGAAACTCTTACATTCCAACTGCAAATAATATTATCAGATAATATTATTACAATCTTATTGACTTTATGCAGTGCAGTGAATTTTTAACTTCTTTAGACACATCAAGTTCCTTGACTTTTTGGTCAAGTTACTGACAACAAAATTAAAAAAATGCTACTTTTTACCTCATGCAAATTTATGCTACTTTTATCTTACATAGAATAATTATTTAAAAAGAGTAATTTCCTCCTTTTGCTATTGAATAATATACTTTCTCTCTTTCCTTTTACATGGATTAAATGAATACCTTTGGAGAGACGTTATATATTGTAATTTAAGTCACTTTTATTTTACTATTGATCCAAGCATAGTCACATCAACTATGTACCAAGTGCATATACCCATATGCTCTTTTATCTGCTCCATTTAGAAAGAATAAAAATGTACTCATGGCAGGGGAGAGGGGGGGTTTGAACATAGTTTTTCTACCAGACCTTCAATTTCCAATAATAATTGCTAGCACAGAGTATTCCCTGAGAACAGTTGTTTCTGATGAGCTGCTTTGCCTCTTCAGGTTTCATGCTTTTTTAGTAAGAACTGAGGTAATGCCTTGTTCAAAAATTTCTCTCTCTCATTAAATGAAGAAGTTTCTTACCAACTTATTAAGGGGTGTATTCAATGCTTATACCAACATTTTGACACTAAAAGACCTCCTCACACATGTAGGAATGGCTTTTTTTTTTTTAAGCCAGTTGCCTACTTTGCAGATGAACCCCCCCCCCCCCAAAAAAAAAAAGGTGACTTCACAATTATGTTCATTTTCTGGATTGAATTAGCATCCTTTCAGGAAATGTGCAGTAAATTCCTGTATGTTTTGCTATTTACAAGTTTAAAGTTCACTCGGATGATGTGAATTTTCAGATAGATAACGTACATGCAAAGTTTTCTTTAGATTTCTGTGATCCACTGCATATAATTCAAAATTGTAATAAATTTATAAAGAATGTATTTTATTACCTCCATAGTTTTCTTATTTGCATATACCAATTTGCTCAAACTTTCCAGGATGCTGATTCTAGTTCTTACAAATTAGCATTGCACACGACAATGATTTATTGCCAACATCATCTACTAAATTTAACTGCCAAATTTTAGTTTATTTGTTTACTTCACTAAGCCAGGCAGCATTCCTTCAACTCCCAACATCATACAGGCAGAGACAGCTCCTGAGCATTACCTCCTAGCGCCTTTGTCTGTCGTGCTGATAATGGAAAGCAAGTCTTCCTTGCAACAACTGTTTCTTGCTTGKTTTTTTTCAGCATTATTATTTCTTTTCCTCTTTCCTCCCCCACTTTTTAATTTTGAAGCTGGTCTCAGCTTGAATAAAACTTTTAGATTTTCTGTAAAATAAGCACAAGCACTGCATGTGTATTAGTAGAAGTTAGGTGAGCATGCTCTACTAAAAGCTCTGACTAGCTTTATCAACCACCACTGAACAAATACAGCTCCACTGCGAGATGTACCTAGCCATAATGTGAAATAATTTTTGTAATTTATTAAGAGTTATATTTGTTATATATTTGGCATATTTGTGAATATAAAGTTACTTCAGAGAAAGGAGCAATAAAATTCCTACTAGAAATTAGAATGGATCTTTGAACTGAAATGCAGGATTTAAACAAGTTGCTTGAATGTGGAAGATACATTAGAATGAGGTCATACATAGGAAAAACTAATCTATGATTAATGTAAAGTTTCCATGGTTACAATACCACTAACAGTTCTCAGAGCACAAGGGATACCTTTGCATCACTGACAAGTTCATTTTTGAACTAAGAAAACACATCAAGTGGAGTTTCTAAGGCTTTCCTGTTTGGGGAGGGATCTGGTCATATTCAGCATTTTCAAAAATGATTTGTATAATGAAAGAGTACACTCAAAAAGTGTAGCTTGCACAACATGGCTTGGGATGGAAGTATTATTGAAAAAGGATTTTAATTTTGGAAGATCATGACAAATTACAGAAATGGCATGAAAATAAGAAGTAATTTGACTAAAAGTATTATGCTTAAGAAGGCAAAGTCTTACAAATAATTTAGTTTGGTATCAGTACTGCAAAATAAGGCTCAGGGGAATTATTATGAATTATCAATTGAATGAACCAACAACTTGACACTTGGGGGTGGGAGGAGAGGAAGAAAGAAGATACGCTATTGCTCAGGATATATTAGCAGCATCCTATGAAAGACTAATTCCAGTCTACTCATCTCTGGGGAAACATCCTCTAGAGTACTGGGTACCATGCTTTAAAAGAAAGATGTAGACAAACTTAAGAACATTAGAAAACATTTAAAACCATCTTTTCTAAGAAAGGATCAAAACAGATGAATTTGGATAGTCTTGAAGAGATGAAGTGATAATGCAAGTCTTATGTATAAAAAACATCGACCAGCTATTCGCTTAGTCTAATAACACTCAGTGTAAAGTAAAAACTCAGCAACTTAGTTTGCAGCAATAGAAATTGACATTAGTTATTAGGAAAGTTTTTTAAATTATAGTTTTTGGTGATCACTAGAATATGATATTTAAGTAGGCTGGGAATACCTTCTGTTGGTGGTTTTCAAAAATAGGTGAACAAATACTGGTTAGGGACACTTGATCCTGTTTCATGAGAGGAATAGACCAGATGATACTGCACGTTTCTTTGCAGCCACACAGTTTTACGATTCTAGGTCCCTCTAACTGAGCGGAGGATGTTAAGCTTGTGCAGTTGCTCCAGGAACAGCATGTAAAGGAAAGAGCAATCCTGTGACAGCCATGCTAATGCTGAATCTCATATCAATGGGGTAGAACAAAATAATTACACTAAATACTTGTAATCATTTGTACTAAAATGACAGGGACCCAGCTCCAGAAGCATCTCTATTTTAGACAAAAGACCCTCCTGCCAGCAGAGTATTCTACAGAAATGGCCGCCTCCTGTAGCGAGGTGCCTTGTCTGCATCAGCCCCGCTGCAAATGCATTCAGTTCATAGCCTAGGAAAATGTTACCCACATTTGCTGCTTCCAGCAACTATTTTGTGAAAAGCTACACAGGTTTTCTTCTGGAAGAGATATGAGAAGAATACAGAGAAGCAACGGGCTTCAAAGCTGTGTACGCAAATGCCAACAGCTATTGCAAAAAAGGACTTGTGTACAGTGTGATGTGAAACAAAAATGCAGGGAGCAAAGCCTGCACCTCCTTCCTCAGGTTCAAGGGCCTGCAGAGAGGGCAAAACCTGTGCAGAGTCTGTGATAGCACAGCATGCAAGAAGGGCAAGATGGAAGGAATGGGGACAGCTAGGCACTGGGGAACTCCGCCAAAGGAAGCTATCGCAGAGGAAAAACTGGTGGACAAGGATGACCACAGCTACCTCTTCTACCCGGAATAACCATCAGCTGCCTCCTCCTTAGCAGGGGCAGTCACTACAGTAATGAAGTTGTAGCAGTGGCTGCAGCACATCTCCATCACCACTCAGTGGCAGGATGCACCTACTTTCCTCCCCCTCGGCCCCCGGCATGGCGTGCTCAGCATTGCCAGGAATATCACTGTGCCRTGCTTCTGAGTCAGCAGACAGCCTCAAACTAGGGTAGAGGAAAGCCTAACTTGCATTTGCAACTCAAGAAGATTATAAACAAACACCACTCACAATGTTTCTATAACAGAATTGGCAACTGTTTCACTCTATTAATTGTGGGTGAAACCACGTGTAAAATTTTAAATTAGCATGCTTGTCAAATATCCAAGCATATCCTGCTCCTAGCAAATTCTGCTCATTTATTTTGGATGCATCTAGATGGAATCCAGAGTGCCAAACTGATCTGTTGTAAAATTAGATTGGAGGCTGGAGGAATCAACTCTGAATTAGTGACTCCTGTTAGTTTTGCCAAATCAGAACTTTTTAAGAAACTAATCACTGATTTAACCCTGGACCACTATTACTGCCACTCGCATGCAAAGCCCCTTCATCTTCAGGAGTGGATAGCTCCATTGTTAAGGTCTTTTTCCAGTAAAAAGGATGTTATTCTTTAACTTTCCCCATCATTATTAATCACATAACATTAGAGTGCTCTTCAGACACTCTATATATCCCTTTCAACAAAGCAAGTGAAAACAGCTTTATCATTAACCACAGCAGCAAGGTTCAAAATCTTTTCTTACCCAGTGAAGACTATTATACACATGCCTGCTTGACATTTTAAGGGGCTGTTTGTCATTTTAGGAACTAGAGTGCAGGCCTCCATTTCCGTCAGAACGCCCTGAGAAACCTGGGGCTGGCTCACAATGCCTGCAGCAAGATTAATTACCAGCACAGAGGAACGTTGCTGCCGCGCTGCCCCTTCTTCAGTCTCTGCATTGATCTCCCAAAGTTTCAGCCTCATTTAAAATGATTATTCTAATGTGGAACATTCTACACAGCCTTGCGCTTCCTTATCTGAGGAAACATGGGTCCCCTTATGCTTTCCATTAACAGTCTACGTTCTTGATAGTTTAGTCTATCCCCAAATAGGAACAGAAGTTGGCAGATGTCAGAGTCTTTGTGAATGCTACCTTATGGGGACTGCTGAGCTAGCCATCCATTAGATCAACAGCCTGCTCTCTATCTGGCTTTAACAACAGATAAAACGTTTTGGGGGATTTTTTGCAAGCTTTCAAGTTCATCCAAAAATGTTCTTCTGCCCTGCACTAAGCTTGTTACATATCATCATTAAAACCTCTTTGGTAAGAGATTTATTGTACTTTGACACCCAGGAGAAACTGAAGAAGTATAGTCTGAAGCAGACAATAACCCAGCTTCGCTTCATATGTTGAGTGACTGGACTCCAAAGAACACTGCCAACAAAAGGCAGAAAAGACAAGAACAAATGCTAATAAGCTCACTATACTGATGACAGTAAATAAACCAAAAGTCTTCTAGTAATGACGTATGCATTTGAAAATTGCAGACACACAGGTTTAATGTGGATCCTTTGGACCTTGACCCAAAAATAATTAACCTGAAATCAAAGCAAGGGGAGAAGACGAAGAAAAACGGAAGAGTAACCCCTTGTAGTTACATCCCCTGAACTGAAAATACTGATGACAACACACAACACACCAGCATTTCTAATTTTAATGTTACATCAATCAACTTCCAGTCAACACATTTAAGAAGAAATGATTATTTTTCTCTCTCTCTCACTCCCCCTTCTTGTCTGCCCTATGGTACACCTTTGCCTTAATCTGTCTCCTCCCTTCTGTTATCTGTTCTTCTCTCAGTCTCTTTATAGATTTCCTTAGGCCTGGGAACACTCTTTCTAGAAGGGACTGTTTTTAAGAATACTGATGAACTAATGTACAGGGAATAATACAGAAGTATGGCTGCTTTTTCTTCTGCTAATTCGACTGTTTTTCTAAATACAAGCCTTTTATACAATTATTACGGTGAGACAGCAATGACTGAAATTGAGAGTTGCCTCAAAGTAATGATTTTGTGATGTTACCCAGGATAACCAGAGTTCACATCCCAGAAATTCTCATAAGCACATTGCAGCTCCCTCCACCTATCTGCCAGTTATTCATGAAAAGTATTGCAAATATTTGGGACAATTACTATGCAAGCTGAACAGTTCAGGATAACAAGTCTCTAAGATGAATTTTATAATATACACATAAAAATGCTACATAACTTTAATGTATAAATATAAAATTAATAGGGAGAAGCAAATACAAGCTTTTTAAAGCTTACAGCAGTATAACCAAGACAAAAGGTCAGACGCAGCACAATACAAAAATGGCAAAACGATGTGCCTGGTTCACTGCACCACTTACATAACTGAAGAGCCAGCGAGCCAGCTAAGCAGAGTAACAGAAAAGTATTCTAGGCAACATCAGAACCTCGGTAGCTTTTTCTTTAAGGCTCCAACATATAAACAACGCTACCCCATCCTCAAACCTGAGGCTGGCTACTCCAACCATGTAGTCAGGAGGTCTTTTGGTCTGAAGACTATTACTGAACTTAGGTCGCTCTTAGGCTGCAGCCAGGTTCTGAATTGTCAGCTGTCAACCATGCCATCCCAGGCTTTTTCTTCTACAGGACTATCATCATCTTCAGTATCAACATAGGGAAGAGACGCTCATTGCCTCTGCAGTGGTTAACTTAACAAGCTAGAGAGGCATTAGCAGTAAGAAAATTCTCCTCTGAAAAATCCACGTGTGTTTGCATGTGTGTGGGTATGTTTACATTTAAATGCAGAAAAAACATATACTGCATATAAATACATTACTGGGCTACTAACGTATTTTACTAAGCTTTGCATTAAGTTGTCACCAACTACTGTCATATATATCCTCAGTTTCAGGTTGTTTTGACAGGAAAAAACAGTGTGCAAATGCTACATTTCGATCAAGCCTAAGCCAGATCAGAACAGCTTTTCTGAAGTTACATAATTTGCACATACGGTCAAACCCACAAACTAACATTTCAAAAACCCAAACACCACAGACGACAGTCAAACCAATACGTCAGTAGTGGCTGTTATTAGAACTGACTAGCAGGTACGTGTAACAGCACAAAATACATGCATTTGATGCCTAACTGCCTATCAGTTATGGTTTTCAGTACTTGTGACCTAGAGCTCTTTAGAGCTTTTAAAGTATATATACATTAATTAACATCAGCTCAAGAATCTCTCCAATTTGAAAAGCACCTTTAAATAGAGTTACTGAATCTTATTCAGGCATAAAGGAAAATAAACTGGCTTATAAGTTGGGCAGTTTCCAAAAAGTTCTGTTAAATTTAGAAGTCAGTTAAAACGTTAACCACCTCTCAGGACAGTAGGTTCACCTCCACAGTTTCTGAATACTGAATTTTGCATGGGATCATGCCTGCAAGAGTCAGAAGGATAATTCTTCCCTGTATTTTCAGACCCTCGGTTCTTGTCTTTGATTGATCTAGGTGTGAGAAACATGACAACTTGCTGACTTTTTCCAACAACTTGAGTACTGTGCTGCAGACGACTGGTCTGATTGATTACGGATAAATTGATACTGATTATTGATTACAGATAAAGCAGTTTCCCAGTCTGAAAGTAATGCCATGGAGAGTCAAAGTCTGGCAGATCAAGACTTTGCTTAATGGAAAGTATTCACACTGTTTCCTATGTTTAATTTTGTTTTCTGTTGGGAAACTAACACTATCCTGAAAAGAAATAGTTCTTCAAACCTGTTCTTCTGTGATAAAATTTATTCAAGCAAGTCACTCTCTGGACTAAAGGCTGCAACTCTCCTTTTAAGCCCCATGCCCCACAGACCTGTCCATCTTCAAAAGGAGCCAAGGCCTCAGTGCGATACGGTGCAACTGCGTAACCTTGGCTCATACATCTACAAATACTGTTGCAGTGCAAGAAGGAGCTGTGAGAAATTCTGCGGAGTCGAGCCATGCATGAGAGCAAAGGTAAAACCGCCTTCGTAGGTGGAATTGTTGAAACGGGGATTGTTAGTTGCTCTGGTATTTAAGAGGAAAAAACACCACCATGGGAAGGTATAAAATCCTGACAGGGAGGGGAGAAAAAAAAAAACACAGACCACACCAGGCAGTGGGTAGATGGCAACTCAGCAACATCAAGGACCTGTTTCAGGGAGCAGCAGCGGCCAGCTCTTCCCTTCCCGACTGATGCCTGCCAAAGCCCCTTTGTGTACCTTACCCTAGATGGTGAGCATTCTAATGGCTACCTTAGTAGATCATTAAATCCTAGCTATCTTTTGCATGTGTTAGCCAATAAATAATCACATTATACTCTTAAGTTGTGTATATCCTGCTCACAGTCTCTCTGTTCAGATACCTTTAGCTGTGCACAAAATGACCCGAAAAGGGAGTGCAACAAGGCCAAATTTTCAAAAGAGTTAAGGAGATTAAGCATTCAGATTTTCAGAGATTTAAATCCTAATTTATTAAGTCATTGTTAGGAAATTAAGAACTTCTGAATATCTTCCAAGTTCCTATTACACTTTTTACTCACCTAAATAACTGAAAATTTGAGCCTAAGCTCACTGTTTTCCAGAAGTGAATAATAAGAAGTACAGGAATCTAAAGAGAAACACTTGACTAGGACTACCCATTAGTAAGGTCACAAGAATCATATTACTGAATCCCACAAATACTTCGCATCTGCCTGCTATCACTGGTTTCAGAGAGAGTCATCAAAACACTAAAGTTAAATACAGAGATGTTAAAAGGTCCAGGGTCTGGCATCTCTATGAACATATATTACCAGCAATGCTTTTGTGACTAAACAGTAAATGTAGAGGAGGTTAGAATAGAGTCCTTTCATGTTTAGAAAGTTGTAAGTTCACCTAAAAATGCTAATTAAAAACTGAAAAACATATGCCTCCTTATTGGGGGAGGGAAAGGTATTTTGTGAAAGTAGCTAATTGAGTTTGAAGAACCCGGCCCTATTTGAATGAGAATATTTCAAAACGTAGCAAACTTCTCTAGAACTTTTGCATTCCACTTTTCATTTACAGGTAGCTATACCATGATGCCATGTGGTCACTCTGCTCACATATTGTTCATCTGAAAGTGTTTTAGGTGAGGGTTAAGGACAAGTGTGGGAAAGGTAAGGGTTTTTTGTTGTTGTTGTTGTTTTAATTTTTTTTTTTTTTTTTACTTCTTTAGTCTAAAACCCTCTGCTATGCACTGATCATTTCAGGCTGTAAATCCATCAGCTTAAGGGGTTTCAATCTTTTTTCTGGATGTTCTTGTTGTTTGAAAGCGTCTTGTGTGATGGCGGAAAGTGGGACTGTGTGATGGGAAAAGGGGTCTGTGTGGAGAAGATTGTTTCTGCATAAGCAGAATGCAAATAATTATAATAAAAAAAAAATCACATACAAAGTACACTGTAATGAAATTACAACCAGAACTGTGGGGTCACAACTATGGCACTACAACTAATCCCATTATTGTATAGCAATATTGGTCTCTCTTCTTCAATATTATCCAATATCATCAGCAATAATTCCTTTCATTTTGTCCGAAGGGAGCAGCCCATTATCAGGGATGGCAGAAACAGCAGGTCCTTGAAGGCGAGCAGTGTGATGTGTGACAGATGTGGAAAAACAAGACAACATTCTCTGCCTCATCTGCAATCTAATCTTCATTTTACTCGTCTATTCAGGTTGGATAATTTCTGGCTTTTACTGAGACAAAATTTAAATGTACTATCATGTACTATCATTAGTTTGGAGCTTTTCTTGAGGATTTTGAAGCCCTAGCATGAGATAGCTGTTAATGGTTTAGCAGCACAGGTGATATTTAGTCCAGTACTAATTTTCATATTCAAAAGCATACCATTAGACCAGCTGAATAGCAGAGGTTCTGTTTTTCCACAGGGGGCAAAAAAAAAAAAAAAAAAAAATCCTTCTCTTGCCTTTTGCCAGTTATTATTTCTGTATGACATTCCTTACTTTCCCACCTGCGAACAATCTTGTGTAATTTTTCATTATATAAATTCACTTTTGAAGAAATGCTTTCAATCTCAGCCATTTCCTAAACCCTGGCTTGAATAATAGCTAAAAGAACAAAATATTGTTTAACAAGCCCAGTAGGAAGGAAAATGGCACCCAAACAATGTAAGACTTCAGACAATTCTATTCCTTATCTGTGAAGTGCTCAGTCTTGCTCAACATGATAAGTCTGGAGTCTTTGAACTACAGAAATTTTTTCTTTTCGGGGGCGGGGGGGATTTATTTTCTCCTTTTCACTGAAAAATACAAAAAGGCAAAAATACTGTAATGGCAAAGGAAGTGAAAGTTAGAAACCACTAAGCAGAAGCATCCATTCATATGCAAAAGGACATCACAGGTTATTGTGTATCAAAGGACACAGAATTGCTTCCTAAAATTGTAATGCAGTTTCTTTCCCATTTTAGAAGAGGAGAAACACCTCACCCATCAATCCAAATATCCCACTATGACTGCAAACACAAATCACTTTTCTTCTTTCCTTGCAGCAACAATCCAGTTACAGTAATATCTTTTATGTGCTGACTACAGGCATTTTACTTCATTTTTTCATTTTAGATGTTACTCTAACAGAAGAGATGGTTACCCTGCTTTACATTTTGATCCTTATTTATTTTGAGTAGCCTTTCTTCTTATACTGTCATAGCTCAGAGTACAGAACGTGAACTTAACTGATGGGTAAGAAGAAATATTTTCTACATTTGCATCAGTAGCAAAACAAGGAAAATACTTTTTTTGTTTCTACAGAGTCTTTTCTGCTCATTAGGAAAAAGGGACTCCTAACAAATGCAGTCTTGTAAAATTTCTAAATACAATGTGCAGTTTTCTTTGTGTCATATCTAATATTATTTCTAGCACTCAAAACCTTTCCTAATATTTCTCAGTATTTTATTTAGTTGTTTTACTGCTGCTGAGAACTGAGCTAACATTTTTATAACCTATTTTTGTGTTTAATAACTAAATTAGAGCCCAATGTTGCATAGATTTTACTCCATGTTCCTTTCTGTGACTTTACGAATTTCAAATTTCATGTCATTTTATTGCTCTGTCAGACATGGTTGTAAAATCTGAGACAACTGTTTGTAGATAGCGTTAGCTTTGACTAACCACAAAAAAAAAAAAAAAGTGTTCAGTTAGTAAACTGGGCTATCTCAATATTCAGTCTCTCCTAGTTCACTGAGTAGCAGATCTAAGAGGATACAGCCCTGAAGATCCTGCTAGCTACCTCAACTTTCAAGCACAAACTGCCTGACCCTTTCTTTCTTTAATCTACTATGAGTTTATACTCAAGGTTCTTCTCTTATCAAATGCTGGGGAACTGGCACTTGCTAGCTTTACCTTAGCTCAACCTAAACACACTGGAAATCGCCAAGCAAGTTGCATAAATGTAAAATAGTTACTTTAAAAGCAGCCACTTCACATTCTCCTTGTGGATGACCTCATTTTACACCAAAGATTTTTATTTATTTATTTTTTAATCTTGTGCATTAGTATAGTGTCTGAAAAGATCCCATATAGTGTCTGAGAAGATCCCATAAGATCTGATACCCACCTATGTGGATATTTATTTACAATATTTTCAGATGAATACATGTTTATTGCCATACACACTAATTCTCATAATATATTAATGTTCATAAGAAGAAAATATAAACCAATGTAAAAATAACTAAAACATATGAATAATTACTGGTGATTAATGGACATGTGATAACCTGAAATTCCCTTAAATTTACCTCACTCCCTTAAAATACTGTCTGAAATAAAGATTACAAGCCTTTTGGTTAATGAGTTCAATAAATGGTGTCCCTAAAACCATGAGAATTGGGATGGCAATAGAATGTGCAAACTAGCTGTTAGTTCTCATCTGTTCAGACACCTGTGCAGGACATTTCTCAGGCCATATTAGCACTAGAGCTGCCACAGTTGGCCCATTTTAAAAAACAACCTAAGGAAACATTATCCTTTTGCATAAATCAGGTAGAATCTGTTTTAAAGAATAGCAGCTTTACATCTGAAGCTCATTTGCCCACAGATTTTGGATTCCCACAGAAGTTCACTTTAGATTAAAAGAATACACATATAATAAAACAAATGAATTGGCTGCTATAGAATTTATAGGTACAAATCACCTGATACAGACATAAACTAATATTTGCCAAAGTGAAGAGAAAAGGGTATTTTCCATAAATAAATCATATGCCAGTGCCAATTCTATTTCTTTTCAGGTCAAGAGAAACCCTTCCGCTGACTCGATGTGAAAAATTGATCGGGCTCCAAGAGATTGGGACCAAATCATGTGTGTCACTGCAATGAGCAAGCCATAGCAAGAGAGTTGCCTAATCCTACTACAAGACTATTAAGTGAAAAATCAGCCTTAACCAAAAATATTGTTTCATTTGGACTAAATAGGGGTAACTAATCAGAAAAGGAAAATAAAAMTAATCTGACCACATGATTTTGTTTTGTTTTCAGTGCTCAGAAATATGCAGAATTTGGAAAAAAGCAGAAAGAGTCCTTCAAAACAGTAACTGATGGCAAATATAGTCTCCGTGATCTTTTGCTGAGCCTAACATTAATGGCAAAGATGAGATAAGTGAAATCATATCTAAAAGACCTCCCATTTCAGAAAGTTGTTGACAAGGCAATGGAAGTTTATCTGAGAATAAATAAACCCATTAAGAACACAGGAATTGATTTTGGAAACCAAAAGAAAAGACTTTGATTTACTTAGGTGGTAGTTGATATTTAGGACATCTGGTACTTGCCTAATACAAATAGAGGCTAAACAAGAAGACTGCATGAAACTTCAGCTATCCCATTAACAAGTCAAGAAAGCCTCACACAGAGGCTTTCTAGGAAGGAAAAAATGTGAGACAGCAATATAATATTCTTAAAGAAATGGTTTGAGAGATTCCATAATTCATATGTTTGAAAAGTTAGTCTGGGATTATATAGACATAGTAAATGAAAGTAATTAGTAAAGCAAGATTAGTGTTTTATTTAAATTATATAAAAAATGTAATAATTTCTTCTCCTTCCTCCCCACATATTTTTCATCTTGTATGCATTATTTACTGTCTTAAGCCTTCAAGTCATTGCTTATGGCAGCGAGGTCATATAAATCATCTCTTCCACATCAACCAAGTACACTTAGAAAAGCATTAAAAAAAGGGGGGGGGGCTTTTTATACAGTATATCTCTGACCATAATTACTTTACCAAACATTCTGTAAATACTCTACCAAATAAATGCTTTTGTCTGCAGACTAGTATGAGTTGATTTTTATATAGTAGAATACAGGATTATTACCAAATAAGTGTATGTATCTGAACACGACAGGACTATTTCATGAGGAAAAATTATTAACAAAGCAAGCAAAACAAAACCAAGCTGTCCCAGCACATGTAGTACCAACTTATTTTCTAGTTTCCTATGAGAGAGTAAATGAAAAGGGTCAGTATGAGCCTCAGGTTCAGCCTGTCACAGACAATTATAATATGCACTATATAACTTCAAGAAAATGCTCCTGCTGCTTCTTGATTTCACCGGTTGTTATCATTGATAAAAAATGACAACATTTGTTATGGTTAACTTTCCAGTCTGAAGCAATTACACTTTGGCTTTTACCTGCAATGTGTTCTAAGAAATTGTAATCACTTTCATCCACATCAGGCTTTTTGGAAGAGGGGCAAAACGTGAAAGCTTTGTGACCGAAAGTGCCAATATAAAAATAATTATAGTGTATTCAGGAGAAAAGGCTCAGCAAACAGTGTCCCTCCCCTTCAAGACCCCCTTGGCTCCAAACACATTTAAAAAAGGACACTGAAAGTTGCATATGTAATTGCACTTAATAGGCATTGTCTAAGTATTATTTTTTATGGTAGTCTGCAAATCAAAAGGGGTAAATTCCAGGCACAGCACAAGTACTTTGTTACTTATGGAAATGGTGGTTTTGTTTAATTGCTAACTACTAAGCTGCACAGGCATTAGGCTGAATCAAATGCTCTTCAAAGAGTATTAAAAAAAAAAAAAGTGTGTATATCATTAATTATCCTGTATGCTAAGTATTTTTTTATTTAAGATTGTAATTAAAAAAATAAACTCTACAAGAACTAATATACAGTATTCTGTAATCAGGGAGTAGCTTTCTCTTTCTTTAGCAAACCACCTAGTGCTAGCCATTAGAATTATATTATTGATTTAGGCTACATTTTGCCCCAAAATGTTAAAAAAGCCTACTGCATGCAGCTGGTACAAATATCTACGATTAGCACTTGGAGTTTTAATACTTTAGTTTTTTTATGTATTAAATATTCACCGTGGCATGCACATATGCAAATCAGAAGCATGAAGGAAGCCACACATGCAAACAGAGATAGAAAAAGTACCATGAAACTGGAACGTACTGCTAATATTAGAGGGAACAGCAGTACTACTTCACTAATTACTACTACTGCAACAGACCACTGTTCAGGTAAACGTAAGCCATCAGCACCTTGAGCCCTAATATACAATGAAAATAAAACCTTGGAAGCTAAAGGGATGCTAAAATTGACATAGATGGATCTAAGGCAGAGCACAAATGTTAAGAAAACGAAAGATTAACATATCATAGGAGGCTTAGATGAGGGTATTTGCCACTTCATGGTGCAAAGAGGAGATAATTGTATTATTCAAAACACTTTTACTAGACTCACCAACCCTAAGTGCTGTTCATACTAACGTAGGATGAAAAAGGAAAAGCAGTAGTGCTAAAAGCTCACTTTTTATTTTTCATGAACAGGGAATTACCATCTTCATCAACAACTTACTGCCTTTCACAGAGTTGGAACAGTGTTAAAACTCTGAAGAGTAAAGCAAAATAAACTTATTGTGTTGTATCATTTAGTACATTTATATTCATGAAACTTTTAGTAATCTCCAAATAAGTGCTTCAACATAGTTATCAAATGTTGTTATTCATTTTGGCACATTATGTAGATTTCCATTTAGGTCCTGAGTCAGAACAGTTTTTTTTTCCTGAACTTTTCTTGTCTAATTTTATCCCAGCTGAGTGCATATAGAAGAACTTTAATACAGAGGCAAAGGACACGTCTTATCTAGTGTGACGAGCTGAACCACCTCCAGGGTGTCCATCTACTGTAGAAGTCATGTTTTATCTTATCCAATACAATTATAATACGTGACAATAATACCCAGAAGATACCAGCGCACTTGAGCAGACTGTTCAATCTCACCACAACAAAAATTAGTCAACCGAGCTTCTGACAAGGTATCAAGGAGTCGAGACTAGGAAGCGGGTCCTGAAACACCACTTTTACACACCAGTGACAGTTTGCATACTATGGTCACTACATGGTAACAAACTACCTTTTATTATCTTTATATGCATCTTAACTCCATATAGAAGAAAACACACTCATACATGAATGTGAGCATCCAACACTGCAACAGTGATTCCAGCTCCTATAATTTTACCATGAGCCTCAATATTTGTAAAGTTTCTTTTTTTCCTTGAAGATGTGTTCGGACATGAGTCTCAGGGKTTTTTTTCTGAGTAGCAGCAGTAGTCTGCTAAAAAGTAAGTTTCTAGTCCTAATTACTTTCAAGATGCGGAAAACATGGCATTTTGAAGCCTTTAACTTCAGATCTAAAGGCAAATAAAATGAACTTATTTTTAAATTGATGATCTACATTTTATTTTATGCTCTAAATTTGTGGACAGAGTGATGTGACACCAGCTCTACTTTCATGAAGGGGAATGAACTCTGCCAGGTGGGCAATAGTGAGACATGCTCTCTTTCAAGAGCAAGAGCCTGCAGGAAGGCGCTGGCAAACCTGTTTCCCCTGGCTTGTGGCACTAGTTCTGCAAACACGGGGATCACTACTGCGGTGCCATGAGCCTCGTACACAGTCAAGGCCAGGACTTGACAGGTTGGTGGCTCTGCTTGAGCCATTAGCTGTGCTCCAGATAATTTAAAAAGTGAAGACAAAAGAAAACAGCTGACTGTGCCAGCACTACATGAGACTACAGCTGCTGGATGAGAGTTACCATTGCTATTGAATTTACGGAATCATTTTTACAGTTATTTGATTATTCCTTTGAATAACCCACATGCTGGACAAGAGCTAAGTCTTCTCCATGGCGTATCTTCTGTAATATACATAATTTCAGTGGCTTAAGTATTATCTGCTGTCAAGGAGTGAAACCAGCTCCAAGGCACCACTAATAAGCAAGACTTTAACTACACCTGCCCAGCTCTGACTCATGATGCCATGATGTAACCCAAAGCACAGTAAGGGAAGATGATCACTTTCCCTTCAAAAAAATCCACACTCCTAACCYGAACTAACACACTAATGCAGAGACAGCATTTTAGATAGAAATGTGAATACAGACTGATTCTCCTAATTTAATACATTTACTGTGTTTTTCCCACATTCTCTGGAGCCAGCTACCAGCATGTGCCAAACTGGGTTCCACAAGCCACTAGTGTACTTAAAAACTGATATTTAAGAGCTTCACTGAATCAGGGCTTTGTAACAAAGTAGCTAAACTCTTATATGAGGGTCTACATGGTCTTAAAAATTTTCCAAGAAACATGCAGTCGAGGAAAACAATATGAAGAAAGCACAGGGATCATAATAATGTTTATCAATAACATATGCATATGTTTTTTTTTAACTGCTCTCTGTCTTTTCCCACACACACTCTGGACAGGTATAAAATTTCTTCTTCCTATCTTTTRGCCTACAAACCCTATAAGGACAGGACTGGCTTGTACAGTATCAGTCATTAAATACGGAGCTTTTAAGGACTTTTGAACACTAACATAGCACAACTGGTAAAACAGATTTATTATGAACAACCACCTTTAATCTCTTGGCAGGTGTGCCTACTCTGTACTTTACCTGAAGTTCTTTAGCCAAGCTCTATGCAAACTGTTACAGCTTTCAAATGTCTGCTGAAAGTCCTGTGAGGTCTCCTGGTTTTGTTATTGTTCCATTTTATTAACCCATCAGAGAAGGTGGGGATACTATGGGGTCTCTTTCTGCATAAAAATCTATCCTTATTTGTTGCATACCCCAACTGTACATAACATAATTAAACACCACATTTAATAGTGGTATTAAAAAATATTAAAGTGGAGTACTACATAAAATCTTAGTGATACTGTAGAGTCAATATTTCCTACAGTATTTTGGCTTACACTTATCCCAAGTGTGTTCTGTCATTCTCAAATCCACGTTTCTTAACCATAACTAGGATCCCGAGGTGCTGCGAAAGAAATTCACACACGTGCATTTTCTCACGTGACTCCTGTAAAACCTTCTACCCCTTTCAGGGAGAGGCTGTTGCCTAAAACAATCTCTTATGTGTAATATTGTAGTGGCATTAATATATACATGTATTATGATAAGAATCAGTAGAAACTGGAATTCAAATGCACAGCTTCTATTTGTACATAAGGTATATTTCAGCAGGAAAGTATGTGAATATAGACTGAATAGAGCCCTATTTACATTTTTTCCTTAAAAAACTATTTTTCTATGAAGGCTTTAACTTCTGGAAACAAACATATCCCGCTTCTCTAGACTATAAATGGCCTTGTTAAACAGCATAACCATATTAACAGCATGCCTGCTGATACATGATTCAGACCATTCATTTCAAAGTCACCATCTTTGCTCACATTTACTATACTGACAGTTTTGCTGCTAACAAAAGACAAGTATGCAGGCTTAAAACTAGACTATTTGTTCTCCTATATTAACAAAGCAAAATAACAGCTCTTACTGGCAGACTGCCTATACAAGCAGTCACTTCAGTGTCACATAGTATAGATATTAATTAAACCAGCGACTTTTCCACTTCTTACAAAAGAGGATGCAATGATGCAAGTAAAGCGAGCTTCATTTTGAAGCTGACCTCATACTGGTATTTCTCTTAACAGACCACTATTTGCATTATTGATTTCTCCAAAGTTACAAGCTTGTGGTCACCTTGACTAAATGTCAGACTCTTTAAAATGTCATCTACAGAAAGGGCTGATTTTCAATTATGTGCGCAAATGAACAAAAGGTTCATGGAATTATCTGAAATAAATCATGATCCCACCTTAGCTCTGACTGGTGTGATTCATTATATCATTCCAGTGCTTTTTAAAACCAGGACAATAYAAGGGAGTTCATGTTGTCTTCTAAAAGTATTTAATTTCTGAGGTGCTTTAGGACATCAGCCACTACAGGAATGTCACACATTTATGTATTCCCAGTTAAGATTTTGGGAGTACAAGTTTCAGCAAAAGGAACACAAATATTTAACGAACTGAATAGCAATGTCACATAATTACCAAAGACTGCATTTTAAGGTTGAAAAGCCCCAAAATTTTTGATGTATACATTTTCAAAATCCTATGACAGAAATTGAAATCTCCAAAACTAAAGATGACATTAAAAAAATGATAAGTTAGTGTGCACAACAAAGTAATATGTATCCTATGTAAAGATTCCTCATCAGCGAGGCAGAGATGTACAGCTCAGGTGACAGGGGAGCTGGGGCTTAGTAGAGGAAAGGCAACACTGGAATTTCTCCTCCAGCCCCAGCACGAGCCACCCACCTGCCAAGCAGCCCCTCGGGACCCCAGGAMGATTCAGTCACACCATCGTCCCTGTCCTTCCCAGCCCCATCCAGCTACACTGGCACAGTCCCTTTGCCCAGTTACATCACTACCCTCCCGCAGCTCTCAGAAATTTCTGCCTGCCAGCTSTTATGCTATACGGGATTTAGTGAAACTACTGGAGGATGAGCAGATTACTATATTCTACAATGTCTTTAAACCCAAGAAATCACACTAAAATATTTGCCATGCTTGGTTACTCAATTAGTGTTAAGTCCAGTAAGTCCAGTCTCCACCAAAAGTTTGCATAACTATTTATAAGATTCAGCTGTTTGCAACCTAATTTTCTGGAAGAGTGAAAATGCTATAAATAGCTATACTTTTCAATAAAATAGAGCATAAACCATTATTTCTCCTAAAGTATGGAGCACTGACAATTTTCTCAGCTACTTTTGGCTTAGCACATCACAGAATTTGCAAGACTCAAGCTAGAAAGATTTTGGACCACAGTATGATCACTTCATAGGAGGCTGGAAGTGCAAAGAGGACTGAAATTACCTTGCAAGAGAGGTCAAGGTTTTTTAGTCACACACTGTGGGTGCAGACAGCATCCTGCGCAGGGGTGGTTCACCTAGGGAATGCTGGTCCTCAGCGAGCCTCAAGCTGGAGATAGCTCAACCACCTCAGACAGGTATAAGTTAGGGCAGTCTGAACAATAACATAATGTCAATACTCTAGGTTAAACAACTTACAACTTAAAGCAAAAGTTTACAGTCTAAAACATTTAGTTTGTTAATTGTGCTTTTTGGCAACTTAAATATTAAAAGAGTACTACTCTGTCATAACACACCCTTAAATGTTCACATGCTGTGTCTAAGTACCTGGCCCATGTAGACTTTTTTTTTTTTTTTTAAACTGTAATATTTTGCAAAAAATGGGCTGGAAAACAGAAATTTACAGGCTACATTTTTGCCACAATGCTATAAAATTAGATCCTGATCTGAGTCCACACTGGAGTTCCTTTTCTTCTGCAGGAAGGAATGCATGCCTGATGCTGTTCTGCTACCTAGCTGACTGAATTTGGTATCTTTGATTTTCCAATGTTTCAAGGAGAAACAGCTCAGGTATTTTTTCTAGAGTATTTTTAATGCTGCAGCCATTTCTCATTAAATTTTTGCAATATTGCTTAGTTGCCATGGAGTCTAGAGTTCATATACAGCCTGTTTATTCCATTCACTGTCTTAAAAAAAAAAAAAAAAAAAAAAAAAAAGTTTACAAACTTTGAGATTTATTTGAATTCAGGGTTTTGACCCATGTCCATCTCTAGTAAATATTACTGCCTACCTCTAAGTAAAAGGATTGTTGTCATTGTTGATGAAAGCACTGGGCTTTGAATGAGACAAACCAATTTAACAGAAACAGGAATTGTGTAAATTAAGATTATGCCATAGAAATAGTATAATTGTGTTCTGCATTTTGGATTCAAATCACAGTACAAATATTACCCACACACTGTAGAGTCCTTTGCATTAACTACAGTGTCCAAAGTCCTTTACAGWAATAATCCCTGAAATATTACTTCACATAATCATGATTAAAGTTTCCCTTAGAGACAGAAATAGCACAATACACATAAAGGTTTGTACCAATTTGGAATTACAGACCCTGAACGTCTACAACACAGAGAGGTGTGCTCTTTCATTAGGAAGTCCTAAGAGAAAGAGAATAACGAGGCACATTTATGGCCTTTAAACGGCACGACACAAAAGAAACAGGGAGGGTACGAGGAGTCTGGTCTTGTGGCACACCTGCAGGAAGCACAGTCACAGTCACAGTTGCTTCCCTGGCTCTTTTCCTGATGCCCTCGAGAAACTGCCTGTAGTAATAACTAGTCACCCAAGATGCACGCATGGAAAATAGCACCTCCCCTGGCACATCCTAACCCCAGCTTGTTGTTAGGGTGCCTACAGTTACTAAATAGCAGTTGGACATACTTTTCCTTCAGTCGACACCTCTCTCTGGTATCTGTTCAACAGCTGCCCTACTCTAATATTGAAGACTAAGCACAGTTTAAAGCTCCATCGCAATCTTTCTGTTAAACCTAAATGAGTGCTAAACCTGAAAAAATTCTCGGCCTCACTTTAAAGTGCGCATCAGCTGCATGACACGCTGGCAGAGCGGCTCACRAGAGGCAGCGTACACAGAGCCCTCGATTATTCCCACTGCCGACACTTTTCTCTTCCCCAAGCGTTTAAAGGGGTAACAGCGTTTCAAAGCACAGGTCCCCCAGAATGCCACCTGCATCCCAACGTTTGCACCTGCMCTGCTGCTTGTTAGACCTGAAGCAAACTGCGCGCTGCTAAAAATGATTGCAGCYGAGGTCAACTGCACACGGTCTGATCTTGCATTTCATTCCCAAGAATCTACTGCTAAACTCATTTCTCCCTCTAAGGCAGCAAGACAGACTGTAAAATTAAATGTCACGGTTGCTTTAAATTACCCTTCTGGGTGAAATCTCCATCGCCCAGTTGGGGATGCTCTACTAGTCTGAGATTTCTGTATTAAAACCCTTTGCTTTCTCATCTCTGCCAGCACATTAGTGTGGGAAAAGGAGCTGCTTAAGCCAGCTTTCCTGATTCCTTACAACAGGCTGGTGAAAGTCTGATTTATTACCTTCAGGGACAACAGGTAGCCTTCACTACTTATGGACTTCTGGCATTAAAAGGAGAGATTATTAAAAGTGTAATGCAAACGTAAAACTCTTAGAAAATCTTAATTTCCACTTTAACTTTCTCCTAATGAAATTTATCATGGCAAGAAGAATAAGTTCATCAAATACCTCCCTGAACCCCTAATTCAGTCAGTCATTCAAACTGTAATGAAGAGTAGACCTTCTAGATACCATTAATTATGCTGCATAATGACAAAATGTCGGTTATCTCCTAGTTCCAGTAATCCTGATCACAAATACACCTTACTGTCCATGTTCTTACTTTACTATATAGAGCAGGATTTAAAAAAAAAATCATATTGTGTTGCCACCACAAATTTAATTGATTTAAATTAGAATTTAGAAGGACAGAAGCTCACCACCACCACACGCCAAATTTGGAAACAGAGCTAAACAACCCCCTCAACAAATCAATTATTAGATGCACAAGTGTCCAGTTAGCTCTGGAAAATTCTTTCTATGTACAGAAATTCTGATCTGCATTTTCTACTGCAGGGTAGGAATACATCCCATGCGCAGTTTTGGGAGTACATTTCACCTGATAAGGTTGTTGGGAGAAAGACTAAAGGATGTTTTATCATTAGTTTTAGGCTTCTTTCCCAATTTTTTGTGTGGGAAATCCCGGTGCAAGTAGGGATACAAGACAATGCCTAGTACTGTTTCTTCATCTACTGCAGCATTATTACTTTATTACTTATCAATCTGCTGATAAGCAATAATTACTTTACTACTGTAACAGTAATCACTGTTGCTTATCAATCACCTTGAGAGGTGGGGGGAGAGGGGAGAGGGAAAACAACACTTTCCTATGCTCACATAAAGAAATCCTTCCTCCAAGTCACAGGATCCAGAAAAGAGGCTTCAGCTTGGGAACTAGGGCATCAAAGCCAGTAAGAGTGGATGAAACACCACGGACTAGTCCGCAGCTACACTTACAAAGAACAAGAGACACAGAAAGGCTGCAGAACCAGGGACAACATTGCAAAATGAAAAGAAAAGCAGGAAAGATAATGCACAGGCTTTGATAAAGGAGAGAAAATATCAGGAAGAAAAAATAAAATGATGCTTGAGTGGAAGATATAAAAAACAAACAAACATAAGTGAGAGTTTTGAACAGATGAAAACACAGAAGAAAAGCATGAGGAAAAATGCATTCTCTTATAGACTTTTTCTTGACAAATCTGGTTATAACAAAGGTTTTTTAAAGCAAATATCTTTTGTTTCAAGCACTTACAACACCAGCATGTGGCCTTGAACCTTTACTGTAGCCTGCAACACTACCCAACATAAAGAGCAAACAGTCACAAAAAGCTCTGTTTCCAAAACAGGTGACCAACTATGAGACTCTACCACTGGATTCAGAAAAGGAACCATCTTGCTCTCCGATGGTCAAGTGCACTATATCTCCTGTTTGTCTGACCACAGAAATTACAATGTATCTGCATGTACCTGTGGCACCACCAAAACAGATAAGTAATTAAGTAAATAAAATACCCCTCCCCCAAAAAAACACTTCCCCTGCCCTCCCAGAGAAATTTTAGCTGATATGATGTGCTAACAAGCAGAAGAACAATCCTGGTTTTGTCTGCAGCTGTTAAAACAGAAATTACAACTTAAGTACTTAAACCCAGCAAAGCACCACTTCCATTAGTGAATTATTTCTCTAGTGGAGATGTGTCTCCACTGAAACTCTCTCCCACTATCTGCAAGAGTGAGAGAAAGTGCAACTCATTTGGTATTATCAGAATATATTCAAAGTGAACTTCAGGGATACGACTTTATAAAGAGGTTCAAAAAAAAAAACCACCCCACCCCAAACCACCTCAACTCTCTCTTGTGTCTGTGTCTTGCCACTTGGGAGAACACCTACATCCTAACACTACTCATTTTCTAACTTTGTCTAGGCTAAGGCATTCCTTATATCCTTTCAGGCTGAGTGAGGCTGGGATAACTGGCCATAAGTGACTAATTTACCATTTCAGGGATTTTGTTTGTTTGTTTGTGGGGGTTTTTGAGGTTTAAGAGTTTCTGCAGCTGTGTCACACTCCAAACTCAGTTGCTTGCTGTGCTACAGTGAAAGGCAATTAAAAATAGATGACTCTCTCAAATGTGGATTCATTTAAATTCTAGATAGAATGTACTTTGACAAGATTGCAGAGTTTTTTTGGTACACTTTCCAAAGCTACTCTAGTAACAGCGATTATTCAATAAGAAGCAATAAACTTTAAGCAACTATTACAGAAAACAAATGTCAGATAAATAATTTGGGTTTGAAAGCCTTGTTCATCTAATCAAGAAACAATTTTCCAATTCTTTCTATGTATACAAACAAATAATTTTGAATTTCAGTATCAGCCACTTAGAAAAACAGCTTGTGAAAGGAGAATCTACTGGGAAAAGTTCCTAGAAGGGGGGGRAAAAAAAATTTAGCTCTTGCATATTCTTTGAAGTTATTTTTAAGAAAAGACTCTGATTAGAGACACACAGGAACAGAAAGAACCAACCATCATCAAACATTATTTCACCAGTTCTAAAGCATTCTTGGTCCATATTTCCAACAGTACAACTGATCAGTTGATTAGAGACATTTCCTGAAAATAGCTCATGTCCAAATAGGTTATGTCCATCATGAAATCAAAACTAACTCTAATTTCAGATAAGTAAGGAGAGGACAAATTTTTCTCACTGATTCCTACTATWTAACATAAAGGATATAGTGGACATTACCAGAAGCCACAGCTCTGACAGATGAGGATATACTAGAAACAGTTTTCTTCCCTCAGCCCCTTCCCCTCAAGCACTACCCCCAGAAGAAGAGCCAGAACACATCCTGCAAACCCCAGAATACTGATGATTAGGATTCATGCCTTTTTTGTCCCTTCTTCTGTTGACCACAAGTTGAACATGTTTTGAAAGTAATACATATTTCTGAAATAAGAATTGCCTTCTACAATGCTGCATTTTCTAAGAAAAAGCTTTTTATTAGAAAACTCTGAAATAGATTAAATATACTACACTCCTTGCAAATCAATATAAAACAACGAATCAAAGCAACAAATCAAAGCATTAATACATATGTCCACTGGACAGCAGATCCGTGCATGACTATAAAGGTACCTCTCACCCAAACAGCAGATGCTGAGAACTGGAAGAACTTTCACCTGATGGATCTTTTATCACCTATTGATGCATCCATCCATTCCTTACTTGCAATTGTTTAAAAACATAACATTAGCGTTATATTTTTCTGGATATATGCATTCTGTCTATATTTGCACATGTACTAATTAATGTTCAAACATCTTACTTAAATATGGGTACATAATATATAACATTTCAATTAAGATTTGTTTAAATATTTAAAGAGCAACAATGTTTAATTTGAGAAATGCATCTTCTGTACTGAGGCTTATATGAAAAGGCAGGCAATCCTTAAAAGTATACTCAAAGGAAAAATGATGGCTTTAATAAACCACAACTTATAGGTTTTTATCTAGTAGATAGCAAATACTTAAGAAATTATTCTGCAAGAGCAACAATAGCTAAGGCAGGAACATTAGTACTTCCATGAGGTTGACTAGGCTGAATATCAAAGACCCTCAGAACTCACAGCTGAAGGAAATTATCAGAAAATAACAGTGCACACAGCATCTTAACAATTGCAACTGGTAACTTAATAACCTAGCAACACTGCAAAACCAAATACTTCCTTTTCTTGCTTCTTGCTCCTGCACGCCAATACATTTCAAGTTACCATCATTCCAACAGGACATAATGTTAACCATATTATATCTGAAAAAAGAACCTCTGTTTTTGTCAACTGTAGGTAGGACCAGTGGACCAGCTTGCTCTTGCGATGGGTGTCACTGGTGAAGACATGACATTATAGCAAAATCCAAGACCCAGGGTGCACATTTGCTGGAGAACCTCCGTGTTGAACATCACACCTTCTATCATTGCTGCGAGTATATAGTTATCTTTGCAATTGCATTGCTGCAATTTTATTGCAGCTTAAAAACTAAGCAAGACTTTCAGGCCCGTTTAAAAAAAAAATTTTAAAAAATCACATAGTGGGAGTGATTGACCTGCTCATTATCTGGAGGCAGCATAATGTTTCTTCTGCAAGAAAATAGCTGTGCAGGAAATAATTCCATAAGAACCATTCTCAGGAAGTTGACCTGCTTATTATCAGTTTGATGCTTATAATGGAAAGAACCATCCAGTGTAATAAAACTTAAAAAAAACAAAACAAAACAAAAAAAACCCACAGATGTTCTTCGTAGTTCTTTTTAAATACCTTTGTGTGTTAAGTTACAGATAATTCTCAGGATGATTCAAGAATACATGATTCAGATTCTGGCACCAGTTCATCAACTGGAAAACAACTACATACTACTGTGAGTTAAAGGGTACCTGAAAAAGTCATAGAAAAATATTTATAATTCAGTTCACAAACTGTAAACATCAGGGGCTCAGACACCCTTAACTTGAAACTTTGTAAGTAGTAGATTAAAAATAAATAAATAGTCTCCCCTCTCTTTTTCCTCCCTGTCCCCACCACCCTTCACATATAGACCTGAAAAATAAGTCAGGCAATTCTTGCCATTAAAGTTAAAAAAGTAGTTACTTTAGAATATGAAATCTTGTGGAGAAGTAAAATTTTGAGAGTTCTACAAAAGGAAGTGCTAATTTTTAGGAATATGTTCATTTAATCAGAATTTAGATCCCGACCCAAAAACTCATTACGATCATTTGCAATTTTTCCTGTCTTCTGTAGGTGCAAGATTAACAGACAGTGCCAAATGCTGATTGCTGGAGTTTCAGCACAACAGCAACTTCCACCAAGCCAAGATGATACACACAAAAGAAAAAACTCTAAATGCCTAAACTCATCCAGGAGTTTATTTCTTGGGTAATTATCTCCACTTTTACGCAAAAGAGATGTCAGCATCTGATCAGTGAAGTTAATTCAAGCTCATGTACAGGTGTCACTCAGAGGAAATTCAACTTCACCTTTTTATAATGTATTAGACCTTTGAAGGCTCCTTTATAAAAGTGATTTTTGGCAGAGGACTTAGTACATTCAATTCTAGTATATTCAGTAGAAACTGAACGGCTTAGCAACCTTCAGGAGCCAGTAATTTCTTA
Organism: Apteryx rowi; assembly: GCF_003343035.1. NCBI lineage: Eukaryota > Metazoa > Chordata > Aves > Apterygiformes > Apterygidae > Apteryx > Apteryx rowi. The sequence continues at coordinate 2,277,252 of NW_020451094.1, read as the reverse complement.
GGCTAAAGCCAGAATAGGCCTTTGTGACCACTTAGTCAGATCTGCTACATGCAATTTTGCTTAAGTCTTTAGAGAGATACTGAGAAAATCAAATAATTATTGGAAGAATGAGAAGCAGATATTCTGGGAAGGAAACTGGTTTGGGAAATGAATAAGGGGTAGACTTTTTTTTCCCCCCAAAACAATGTGCTGCATAGAAAACATTTAAAGCAGCCTTTTTTACACTAACTTCTAATGTCAGAAGTAATATTATATTCAAAATAAATAAAGTACAATATCATTTAATTGATTTCTGAACAAAGAGTGCTTAGCTGAATGTTTGTGATGAAGATCTCAAATTTACATTGTATCCCATGGGGGAAAAAAAATCAGTATTAATGAAGTAAGGATTTTTTTGTAGCTATGATGAAAAAAAGAGTAATCACAGGGAGAATGTTAGGAAAATATCAACAAGCTGATTTAAGCTACATCAGCACTGCTGCTGGAACACTCTTAAAAATTTCTTTGAGAGTGCTACTCAGTATTTAATACTTTGACACAGGGAACAACTTCAATTCTAAAACTTCAAAGCAATTCAATATCAAAGCAGTTTTTATTAACAACAGATAATTGGTAGTCAGTGAATTATATGTTCAGGACCAAAATCAGCAACGCAACTGATAAATCACAACATTAGACAATTATAAAATGTTAATATACCCCTACGCATTTCTAAAYACTCCTGAAATTCCCCAAAGTTTCTATACCCCCTCCACACACGCTCCCATGGGCCACGTGGGTTGCAAGCACCCCCCCAATCTGGGGGTGCGGGTTCCCCTATCTACACCCACCTCCTGTTGGACCTTGGGGTGCCCCAGCTTTATGTGTGTCCACACTGCTCCCTACAACCTGCTGATGTCCCAGCTGGTGAGAAAGCCGCCACGAGGTCCTGCACACTCGCCCAGGTGGGTCCCCGCTGCTGCACCCTGTGCGGTGGCTCCCCTAGCTGGATGCGGGCTGCTCGCGGTGCCCGGTGGGGAGGATGCTCTGCCCGGCCAAGGCAGAGGCGCAATGCCAGTGGGGCAACTTTTGCCAGCGTCAAACAAGGTTTTGACTGCTGCTCTGGGACTCCCTCTCTCTCCCTACATTCTTTCAAGTTTTCATGCTTCTTTCCTACTTTTCAAGCTGACACCCTTGTTTCAAAAGCTTCTCCGTAATTTCCTGGCTCCTCTTTAACCTGGATGACAGTAGTCATCCTTTGCAGCCTCAGCGTTTAGGCAGACGCAGCCCTGGCTGTCCACTCGCACAGCTATTGCTCTCCCATTGCTGCCTTGTCAGCTGCTGCAACCCAGGCCGTCTGGCCAAGAGGAAGGGCCAGGCGGGCACCTCCACACACGCACACTCTGTTGCCTTTCCAAGGTAAAATAACTATATTGGTCTTATCTTTGTTCAGATTAAATCATTATTACTTATCTAGCGAGCTTTTCAAATTTCACCTTGCTCTAGAGGAATACGCTTTCTGAAAAGYTTCAATCATTTTCTCTCTGCTCCCAAGAAAAACCTATGAGCTGCATATATGTGAAAGAAAAGCCCATGGACTGACATGAAAAATACTATCAAATTTGATATCCCACAAAAGGGTGAGAGGCTGAAAAAAAGGCCAAATTAAATTAAATGCAATCAGTATGCACCCCTTCTCTAAGTGAATCTTTGTACACACATCAAGGGAAGCAACAACGCACTGATTTTGCATTCCAGTGAACGCGTCAAGGTAAGAGAGGCACATGGAATATTCTAAGATCATGATTATTACCAGAGCATCACTAAAAGTATAAACATTCAGATAATATTCAAAGACTATCTCATTCACCAGGGGCATTTTAAAATCAGAACTGCTACATCTGAAAACTGAAGAGTTGTAATATATCAGGTTAAGTTAGATTCTGTGATGAGAGCAGGAGCATAGAAAATAAACTATATAGTATGAACTGTAATAACATGAACTTTGTGGGTATTGAAATACCAATGAATCAAGCTAAGCACAGGTTTTTTTTTAATGACCTTTCCAATGGATCTGTGAAAATTCTGAGGTACAAAAATGGGTATAGTGTATCACATCATCTTAAAAGATTATATATGGCAATGCCATAACATGGAAAGCATCAGTCATAACTGAAATAATTTTCTGGATCTTCTATGCTGCTCATATGTTCAATGGAACAGCTGTTACCTGATGCAAACACACTCTGGTCAATGAAAGTGCAAAGAATTGATGAATTTTCTCAACATTTTACAAATTCAGTAGAATCCCTTTGTCATCATGTTCCTGATCTACTGAAATACTCTTTTTGACAATGAGATAAAATTAGAACTATGTAGTTTTTAGGTAGGGGAGCATATTTTTAGTGCTAACATATAAAAGCTGTATAATTACCATCACCAGTGAGTCATGGTCTTTCAGTAAGACACAATTTCATTCTTTGTACAAAAGAAAATTTGCAGAGGCACAACAACTGAATTTTATGCAATCTCTGACAACAAAATGTGTTTGGGTTATTGCTATCTGAATACACCATTTCCCAGAGAAAGAAAAGTAGTTTCTAAAACATATTGCACAACCTCACCAGCTAACACCCCAGAGGAAGGCTATCATTAAAAAAGCAATTCAATGAGTTTGATTCCAGGAATTCTACTAGAAGTGCATCATCTAAACGGGATTACTAAAGTCAGTTCTATAATGCAAAGATTAAAAAAAAAAATCAATACCAAAACAGACAGTGCAATAAGGAAAGAAAAGAACATATTGAAATTGGAAATAATGTACTTTATATGGACAAGGTATTAGTGCTAGGTGTTACATATTTTTCTTATGAATCTGAAAAAGCAGTTAAGTGTTCCATTCCCATCACTCCTTTCAAAATCAAAACGTTCAAGTACAGCAAAATAAAACGTCATACCTCTTTGGGGGTCAAATAGTAACAATGGTCCTTGACAGCCTACCCATTTCTGGAGATTTATGAAGTCTGATTTCTGTGAAATGAAGCACAGAAGCAGTGCTCCCTTTAATGCATGGACACTTATGTGCCATAAGTAGTTTCACTCCATTAGATAACTATTTCAGATTAAGGGGGACCAATTTTTCCAGATCGGTTGGGTGACTGGAAGGACCTTTCTTCGTAGTCCCATATGTTATGCCTTGCAGTAAATCATCTAGCTGTATCATTTCAAGATTCATGGAATTTTTCAGCTATTCTAGAGAGGTTTGGCTCCTATTCACATGAGATTAGCTTTCGTATGAAACAAAATACACAAAAGTTTCAGCATAAAACCTTACTGCGTTCTAACTCAAGTACATACAATCTTATTAATATAATTTAAAAGAAAGACATTGGGGATGGTATAAAACCATGAATTAAGGTCACAATTAGAGATACGCATTTTCAGCAATTTACTGTTTAAAAAGAGAATAATAAATATAATCTTTTAAGGTTTGAGGAGGAGCTCTTTTTTTTTTAGTCAACATTTTTGGTTCTATAATTTAATGACAAAATTAAGATTCATTCCATTCTGTAACATAAACCCCGATGTGAAGACTGTGGAAATATATCCGGAAATTTTCTGAATGCTTTGAGGAGTTTTAAGCCTGAGTCCCTATGAAAAGCACAGGTTGAAAAAAATCTGCTTTCTCAGAAAAACAACAGATTCAAGTCAATCCAAGTATCAATTTAGTCCAGTACCCTCTCTCCAGCAGCAGCTAAAAGAACAGTATAAGCAGAAGATAAGCCTCACGTACTATTCTATTCTCAGATTTTCTGCAAATACACAATGCCCAAAATTGAAGCTTTTAAACCAACTTTTATACTACTATCAGGTTGAAAATGCATTGTTAATTTAATGCTACTTCCATTTCCTGGTGCCTGACAAATAAAACCTCAGAATCTGAACAGTGCAAAGGTGCAAATTCTTTTCATACCTTCTCATCCTCAAAGTTATGTAACTAGGGTATCATGCCTGAAATTTTTATTTGCCAACAGTGAGCATTTTAAATAAGAATTTTTGATTAATTATATAAATACCATCCTGCAATCCATTGATACAATTGCTTAAAAATTAAATCTATGAACAGAATTGGTTTACTAAAATGAAATCCACGCTGGAGACTGTTTCTCTTGACTGGCATTTGCTCTCAACTCTCTCTTATCTTTCCCTCTCCTGAGCAGTCTCTGCTGTGTATGAGGCACACAACAAGCACTTCCTTTACCCTTCCCTGTTTATCAGGGKTTTTTTTAACATGGTTTATTTTTCAGAAAAAGAAAGCTAAATATTAAGGCATGAAGCAAATACATAACATATACAGACAATTTATTGAGATTACAACTGTACTAAGCATGGGAGATACACAAACAGACCTCCTACAAATAAGAACTTCCTTCCAGTAAGCTGTGCGCAGCTACATTCACACCCTACACTGACGAGCACTACACGACGGTCTGGAATACTTAAGGTAAGTAAACCATGTATCCATTCTCTCCAACTGTTTTTGTGGGCTTCTCCCTGGACTCCATTCTATCACAAGGTGCAGAGTTTAAAAAGTTCCAGGAATACAAATGATTGAATTTAGTCTTTCTAGGTTACTGGATACAATATCTTTTACTTGTGAATGCTGAAATAAAGGCAACTATTTTTATTTATGGCCCTGCATGTACTGCAGGGAATGTTACCGGAATTAAGTATAGGTATGAAGAACACTCAGTTTTCTTGTGTGTTAGGGCCAACTACTTCAACAGACTTGCCTCTTACTTSCATCTTTTCAGAAAGCCACATTGGAAGCCTCAGTAATCTTCCATCATTAGTGCTGATGACCAAATTTCTCCTCAATGTAAAACCCTAGGTGAGACTCATAAGCACAGAAGAAAAGCTGTTCTCTGTTTGCTGTCTCTGCAGACCAAGTTCATGCTGATTTTAACTGGCAAGCAAGATCAGAGAGCTCAGGGTTGACACAGCAGCTGTGTCCTGTTTTCATACCCAAATGAAGCAATCACAGAAACTCAACAACACAAAGGAATAAAGTGAGCCAGATGCGAGTCTAATGAGTAAACAGCAGGGAGCAAGCTCAAAACCTTGAATATGCTTGTTAGTCAGAGTTCATATCTTTGGCAAATAAGCTACTTATATATAATTCTAAATAACTCTCCTAACACATGGAAATGTATGCCCAGACCTGCAGATTTCACTTATTTTGAATAAGACACCATTATGGGATTAACTGCTTTAGGGCAGTTACAAGAAGTTACTTTTGAATTGCATTTTCACTCTTCCAATAAGCAATGAAAGCATCTGTTATTGTGTATCCGGCACAAATATGATCATTATGTAATGTTACTAATTACGTCTTTTAAGAGTGTGAGTGGTTTACTGTGGTTAATGCAACCCTACTGCTGTTTGTCTTAGAAATCAGAACAAATATCTCTTTCAAACCAGTACATTTATAAAAATCCAGGTCTTATTTGGTCATTTCGATGAAGGGTATAGTCTTTTCCTTACAATATACATTAATAGAATCTCTAAATATGATTCTTCTTCATGGGTTATTCAAAAAGCTCTTTGTTAAAATATTGTTATATTTCCTCCACAAAAAGCCTAAATAAACAATTTCTGTTACAAAGAACATTTCAGATAATCTGTTCTGATCCCTCAAAAATAATGTCATAATGGAATTTTTATTTTGGCTGCTAGAAATAAATATAAACTATTAATGGAATTAACCTCTTTCCTTCAGTTTAACTGTCCTGAAGAAGCATTTTATCCAAGACAAGTCCTCAGCTGGCCAAACACATGAAGTTCAAAAGCATATATCAGTCCAACAGTGCTGGGTCAACCCATCTTCTGAACGTCGCCAATTTACAGTGAAATGATTTAGCAGCTAATAATTTCCCAGTCTTTGCTCACATGACCAATTAYTGGATGACATAAGCGGATGAAATCTTAGCATAAAGTCACAAAAGATGTAAAATCCAGACTTGCCTGTTTATTTTGTCACTTTCTAGTGTTGGGTTCATTTTCTGCTGCATTAAGTTTCCCTGCTCCACTAAAAAGGAATGAGGGGAGAAAAAAAAATAATTAAAAATAATTAAAAAGGAACATTTTGTGAAAAGAAAGTAGTACGTATTTTTCATGCAATGTCTTTTTGGCTGTAGCAATATTTCCCAGTGTTCCTAATTATACTATCAAACAGAACATATGCTTTAAAAAAAATTGCATTCATTGTAGCCCTGCTTTTAAGTTACTAGTGACACCCTTGAAATAGTCAAAGAGGTTTAGGAGGTAGACCATCTAACATGCTTCGATAGTCCTTGCTGGTGGAAAAGGCATATATAAAGATGGCTTGAGATGTCCTGAAACAGTTTGTTTGGTTTCTGCTGCAAGAGAAAGACAGCAAATCTTTTAGAAGATAGGTTCATAAGGAAGCTCAGTTAAACTAAGAGGAGGGAAAGGTTGAGCAGGAGGTACCGTGAGAATGCTCATTTAGCAAACGTCAAAACATTGAGAAAAAATGAATCCACCTGGAGACATTATGAAAATTGCCTGAATGTCAGTGCTAGGAGTTTGGGTAATAAACAAAGAGAATCATAATTGTTCGCTCATGAGCAAAAATTTGATCTTTTTAGTATCACTGAACTCCAGTGGGAAGATCTGCATAATTGAAATGTTAAAATAAATTATTAAACCTGTTTTAAGAATGAACAGTGGGTGGAAAATTTAAGAAAGTGCAGTACTATTTTTAAGTGACACTACTTGTTTACAAGTAATTCACATTTCTGAAGTGACATGGGATCAATGCATGGGATAGTTTTTCCTCATCATGCAAACACATGTCAAATGAATCCTACTGAACTCAGTAGGAATTTTTCCCTGACTTTAGAGTMACAGCATAGTTTACACCTCAGCTAATATTACAAACTTTCAGTGAAATTTTGTGAAATTGCTGAGACGGGAAGTGACCCTACACCTTTTCCTAAGTTGGGTCTAGTTCTTGACTAAACCTCAGTGAGGAAATTAAATATCATCAAGTCTAATGAGCAGGAGAGCTGGCGCAACGAATGAAGGAGGAACAGAGCCAGATTGCCCTCTCCCTTTGGGGGACGGAGCTGTGTGAGTGTCTTGTGAAACTTCATCCTTCATCAAGACATGCATTTATGTCTGAGGGTTGAAGAATCACTGGAATTAATCATGCACTGTCAGTTCCTCAGCAGCAAGCCTGTTTATCTGAATAAATGCTATTAATATTCATCCGAACCTAAAGCAAACATGTTAAGAGTTGAATAGCCAGAATGACAGATCTACTTTATTTACAAGTTTCTGTTCAGTTTTTAGTGAACACACTGGTATAAATGTTTATTTTTAAGAAATGTTATTAATGAGTATTATTAAGTGAACTGTGTTTGATTTTACTGTTATTTTATATGATGAACTCGAGAAGGATTCAAACAGAATGAAATAAACTGGAGCTCATAATAGAAATTTGTTTCAGTGCGGGAAGTGCAAAGACTGTCTACAGAGAAAAAAGACCCATAAAATGAAGTATTCTCAGGAGAAATGTGTTGAGGTAGCTGTCTCAAGAAACCTCAACAATCACTTATTTAAACGCTTAAAGAGCTTGAAAAATCTTGCTCTTTCTCTATTTATTTTCTGAATTAGGCTAACATCACTAAAAGATTTATTGTAATAATAATGTAGACTTGCTTTTCTTTGTCCCACCCAAGTTATATTTTAACTTTAAGCCAATAGCTTTAATTACTGTGAATGTCTCCAAATTAAATTGACTTTGCAAAAGTAAATGAGTGTGTGTGTGTGAATTCTGTTTAATTAATTCTGAGATTTATAAACAGTTCACCTGTACTGTGTGTGACTAAGAATCCTGAAATCATGTACACTAGACAGTTTGTACATCTTTGTGCCTGTAATTAAGTAATTGAATCAAGAACAAACACTAAAAAAAAGCTATTACCTACACTGACTAGCATATTTTTTAAGCAATAGAGAGATTTTTTAAGTAACATTTGCATATTACAAAGGAGCATATTTTATAATTAGAAAAACATTAAGGATTATTCATTCATGAAGTTTTTTATTCCACACGTATGGACACTTCTTTCTTTTTCAAAAGTGAAATTGAAACATTGCTTACTGTCCTTACTGTTTGCATTCAGCACAGACTTAAATAGTCACGGGAATAATCTGTTCTTCCAATCATATTGTTTATTTTTTACCCAGAAGTAATGAATAGGGACCTAATCACAGATGGAATCTCTATCTCACACTTGCAGATTTTTCTGTCGCTTGAACTTCTTCTTTAAACAATATTAGTCTATTTGGCAATGTGAACATTTAAGTGTTATTTTAAGACTGAATGAAAACATGCATTCAAAGAAAGTTACAAACACTTTTTTTCTGTTAGTTGAGTTTATCACCACCAACACAGGGACAGACTCTCCTTTCTCCTCTGCTCTCCAATTTTTGTCCAAGTTCTCTTTTTATTGCACTAGTACTGATGAAGCTAAAAATTCAAAAAGAAAATCCTAATCACAAACAGTTGGCAATGAAAACTCACTACTTGGAAAATGACTTTGGGGTTGCTTGATCCATTACTAATGATGTTATTGCTGAAAATATTTTATGAGAGTCCTCTCTTCACTGCAGGTTCACAGCCCATCAATTCCCCTCAAAGAGTTCTTTCCCCTTAAATTCTTCCCGGCCTTTATTCCTCTCCAAAAAAGCTTGTTACTTAGTAGAGGTCATTCTACACCACCAGCACCAATTTTCTTTGTGATAATCAGGATTCTCTTATCATTCACTGGTTATAAAACTAATATTAAATTGTGCCTAACATGATTTCTGCTTTAACAGTATAGGCAGTATTAAAAAATTTAACAGAATGGATAGGAGCCCGATGAGCATTATAACAACTTCATGGGTACTTAAAGTCAAACAGGTTCTATATCCTGCAGAAACGCATCTGAAAGGAACATTGTGTCACTTYTGCCGTTGGTAATAACGAAGCAATCTTACGGAAGCACTTTGTGCCAGACCATAACCAGCTGCTAACAGGATACGTAGCAAGGAGTAAAATCAGGCTCTCTTCACCCACTTCCACACTAACATTTATGTCAAAATTTTCTAGTCTTCAATGGCTCAGTTCTGTGCCAGATAATAACTTTAGTTTGTTGCTCCTAATGTTTTTGTGTTCACTTCAGAATTAAACAGAAGCCCTAATTCTCTTTAAAGGTAGGGATTCCATACTGTTAGAGGTGGGGCTGGCACGTGGAGCAGCCTGCTGAAAGGCAGAGCAGGGAAGAAGTCTTGCTCTTCTTAAAGGCACCCAAGTGTGAGGCGCTCTGAGAACTTCCGATCTTCCTGTCCAAAACCCTATCACATCCTCATGCACGCTCCCATCCCCCTTAACTGCCATTCCAATACTACAACTTTCTCTTGTCCTGTCCAGGCATTAAGATATTGTTCACTTTTGATTCATTTAACACAAGAAATAAAATCTCCCAATCTTCTATGTAATCAGTGATATTTAACTTATGCAATGCGAAATATTAAAAAAAATAAAAATAAGACTTTAATGTTCTCAAAATATTCTGAGCTAATATCCTCAAATTGCAGATTATTTATTAATAAAGAGAGCACCAAACTTACCTACCCTGGTGCACTGACACACAGATTTTAAATAATAAYACTTTATAAGAAGATAATTTAGACTCTAGTGACATTACTCAGTCTTTCACTTTTCTTTGAAACTACCTAGAAATAACTAAGCAAAGTCCACCTGTTTACTAGAACTCAGGCCATTCTGTCCTAACCCCAAGGATTCTGATGAAAATACTGTCTTTACCTGTTTCAGTACAGTATTGAAGTTCAAATTTTTGCTGGCATCCAAAAGCTGAAAATTCAACATCTAAAGYATTTAACTCCCTGCTCCAGATTCTGCCCAGCTTTCAGTCTCTTTATTCAGTTTATTTAAACAGAAATTATGCCTCTTAGACATACTTCAGTGGCCCTATTCTCTCCACTAAGATCTAATAAAAGTAAACAAAAAGGATGAGGTAATTTAACATTTACAGTTCTAAATGAGCCTGCTAGTTTCTAAAACAAACCCAGAAAGACCTAAAGCAACCAGACACTTGTGTAAGAATAGAAAAAGYATTCAGTGGAAACACACAAATCAAAACACAAAGTAAAAACTGTAACACTTTCAATAAAGCAGGGTAACRAGTGCTTAATTACTTTTGTTTTTAATTTAGGCAACTTGACAGCATTGTCAACTTTTCAGGTCAGGCGTGGCTGAAATCCTGACACTACTGTTATATTGCCTAAATTAAACACAGTTCAACATTGATTAGTTTTCCTAGTTTTACTTGAGCAGACTTGTGTTGTCTGCAATAGGTAAAAAGTTTCTCTACCCATCTATATTTATTTATTTTGCTGAATGTTTTAAAGCAGAATTTTAGAATCATACTTCAACAGCAGTTTGTTCAAACTTGCACATAAGCTAAAAACTACTGTTCTTACAGAGTCATCTCAGGATCTAACAAATTCCAAAGTTCACAAAGATGTTTGGGATTTAGCCCAGAAAAATGTCACTTTCTTCCTGGAAATGTGTCAGAATGACCCACTTTTTCTTTTAAAGCAGTATCAAACTTCACTTCATTCTACAGACATACCTCTTCWAACAGACGGTCTATCTAGCAGCTGATATTCCTTGTGTCCTTTTGCTAAGGATGGGCTACAAAGAACAGCGGACTTCAAATTGCTACAGGGCTTTTCTGCCATAAGCTCTCTTCCCCCCAAGTACTTCCATTCCCACTTAAAGGAATCACACTAGTTTAAATCAGGTCTGAACTGAACTGAACAGTGAAAGTTCACTCAAAGTAAGCAAATTCTGTCCATTAAGCTCTAAATGACAGGATTATTGTGAAGGATTGCTCTTAATTTCTATTCAGGTGAGCATCCCCAATGAGATGGGTAAGTCCCGTACTAGGACACATTACAAAGCTCAAATTTGGTAAACCACTTCCTCAGAAATGCTGATGTGTCTTTTACAGCAAGCAAGCGCAGACAGCAACAAGAGAAGACTGTGACCCTTGGACTGGAAAGATTTCTGTACCGTGCTTTAGGGTCCTTAGAGACTACTGGCAATCAGTATTAGAATAAAGAAAATATTAAAGCTACCAAATAGTTCTAAATTATTAAATGCTGCCAATTAGAAGTGTAATGAATATTGTATGAAACCAACGTATGAAGCATTTCTTGAAATCTTAAGGACTAATCAAGGTTAGTGGTGACAATATGAAAGTGCTCATTACTTTTTTCTCTCCTGCAAAGGATAATAATTAGTACTTCCCAAGGAGCTCTAACTGGAACAGTGAAAATTTTTTTTTTTTTTTTGGGGGGGTAAAAAGGACTCTGAAATTATCCAGAATTCACAAATAGCAAGGGATCAGAATAAAGACAATTTTCATTTACTTGACAAATGAGGCTTTTAACTGAGCTCCCTCTTTTTTTTTTCTTCTTCTTTTTTTTTTTTGCGTGCTATAATGAATGACCTTCCTGCTCAGATCATCTGGAATGCATCACATTAGGGTAGAGAGATTGCAATGAAATGCAGGAAAAGGAACTGAACTCAGAAATTCAAAGTGGTATTTCCTTCCTGTGTAAATTGGCATAAGTAATAATATCCAGGCAACAGTCAAGAGTTACTAGTAGAGCATACCAGAAGGCTGAAGAAAGACTAGTAAGCAGAGCTATGTTTTTTCTTATTTCACAAAGACTTTTCTAGCTTTTCAAAAACGCAATATTCTCTCTCAGCTCCTAAATACAGTAGAAAATCTGCTAGCGACAGAACTTTTAAGAAGCTCAAATGAAATCTTCAGCATCACCCCACTGTGCCTGCCCCAGCTGCCAGATGAACCAGGAAGATGAGTCAGTGCTCCACCTCTTCCTTCTCATCAGAGGAGCAGTTTGTCTATCACTTAGTCCTGACAACCTCTTGCCAGCCTAGATCAACATTCAAGACAGATTTAGTGGAGGTTTAAAGTACATTTCCACTTCTTTTCTGTAGCTTACTTCTAATCTAGCTTTATTAAACACTAAGTACTGTCCTGTCATTGCTCAACTATTATCAGCAAGCACCATGCAAACTTGGGATTCTCTTTGCAGAAGGTACTAAAAATTAAAACATTTTCTATCACCTTTCATCATTTCTTTAATTTTTATTAAATCATTATGTGTCATTCAAAATCATTATGTGTGTGTATTTATATGTATGTGCTTGAGTGGGGCACTGAAGATACTTCAAGCACACTATATTTTCCTGTTAGATAACTTACAGAGTAGCATCTAGTGTATTAGCTGGAAGACAAAAAGAGAATATAGAAGCTAAAGAAAACAAAGAACCAATCAAGAAAGAGAACGTATTTCTGGGCCAGCACTTTGCAAAATTGGGTACCCTTCTATGCAAGAACAGATGTTTTAGAGCTGCTGTAGAGAAATACACTGTGAGGCATGTTTTTGAATGATTTATTAGAGGCCAAAGTGAAGGTGTAGAAAGTGATTTAAAACTACCTCTTCCAGCTCATTCTGTTCAAGGACTCCTACAGACCACGCATCCAGAAGAGCCTGCGTGCTCGCAGGAGGGCTAACCGCATCAGGACGCCTTGGTCCGCAATGCAGGAGGCTGAGCAATGAGGTCAGYCATAGGGAACCCAGCACAGTTTTAAAGCTCTCAGCTGAGGGATGGTAAAACGTAATAATAGCATCGCACAGAGAAAGTGATGAGACGCTGCATTGTCCAGTCCCCCAAAAAGAGATCTCTAGAGAGAACATGCCATACATGCATTTCACTAGGGTGTTCAAGCGCTGCCTCTTCCTAGAGCTATGTGCAGCCTCAGTCTCCTAGCCTATTATTACCTAAAAATATGCTTTGTCTTCAGGTTGTATTCATAAAGCAGATCACTCCAATTGCCTGCTATAACATACTATCTAAATGAAATAAATCAGAATTGCAAGGAGAAGAAAAAAAAAAAACAACAGAAAAGTGAACAGCTTCCTGCTGTCATGGGCAAAAATGCCATCTATAGTCTATGCATATAACTGACCTACTCAGTAGCTTACATATCTTCCCTCTTAAGAAATGCACTGGCATGAGAAAATTCACTGTTTGGTAACAGCGTGATTTTTAGAAGTATTAGAGAGACTTGCTCTCTCAAATGGTAATTCCGGAACACATTTCAAAGACATAATTCCCCTAGGCTTTTCTAAGGGGGTTGACGATTTCCTATTAGATCAATCACTATTGCTTTCTGATAAGCGTAACAATGGAGGCAGTCATGAACCATTTACCTAACGGGGGGGGGGGGGGGGGGGGGGGGGGGGGAAGAGGATTCATGATGCAGGGATGACAGAATAAAGAATGAGGATAGCAGAAGCAAGGTGTAAAAATTAATGGATACTCAGCTCTATATGGGTCACAGACTCCTGAGGGACAGGAAGTGGAAAAAGCAGCAAACGGGAACCTATGGCAATTATTGTTTGCTTGACTAAGGCAGAGGCAAATTTCAAGACCTGAATATGCTGGAACTGGGAAGTGGGATAGATCTTAAAATCTTCAAAGAACTACTACATTCAATTGTAAATCCAATGGCAAAGATTTTCAGTAAATTTGGTATATTAGCAGTCGTTCTATATATTTAACATATAGAAATTGAAATCCTGGGGCAGCAATGACATGCCATTCTCCAAAAACAATGTGCATTTGTTTACTACATCATATGCAAGCAACCCTGTTGCACTACCTAGAGTGGCAATAATTCTAAACACAGCTGTATGAAATAACATATTTCCTTTGGATTTAATAAACTCAGATCCATGTGAGGGCAGAATCTGCCTCAGCCAATCTCATCATCTAGCTCAGGACAAAATCCTGCAATCACGAAAGACAGCTRAAAAGTATTAGTAGGGGGGATACATTGTTTAAAAATTAAATTAAAAAAATTTAAAGAATCCCTGTATGCTTCTGGAAAAACATTGCTATTAAAACAGGAATTTTTAAACGTAGTCATTTTATACAAAGTAGTTCCTGGAATACTGCTCTGCCAGAGTGATTTACAGAAGAAACACTTCAGCTATCAGAAAAACATTCTATTTAAAAAACAAACAAACTTCTCTTCTCTCTTTCTGAAAAAGAATTGCCCATCCTTGCAAATCCCTCCAAGTAATTCCTCTTTAATATTTAGCCTGCAATATGTACCTTGTCCTATTACAGAGGGAACATGAAGGTTTCTTTCTTTACAACAGACATGTAGCAGAAAATTCTGAGTAGATGGCTGTAAAAATTTTATTTCTCTGTAGACACAGTGAGTCTGAAAGAAATCTCATTTTAGAAGCCTCATGGTTTCATATTCTAAAATAAAAATTGCTTAAAAATGAATGGTTTAGATTTAGTAGCAACAGAGAAAGAAGAACCCTTTGTAACAGTAATGACATACAGAGCAAGATTAGTTTGTGGAAGTTAATGGTGAACCAGACTTATGTGGAAAATTTGCTATCTTTTCTTGAACTGCTTTTATAGTTCACTGATGCTTTCATAAATATTATATGATGTTCTCATTACATACTTTAAAGGAAGAAGCACAGACTTTTTAAATAACTTTTCCACCCTTCTCAGGACAGATCTATTTTGTTTACAAATAATTTATTTTTACTGAAGCACCACCAATTGGTAATAGGTAGAATGTTTTGCTACGACCTCTTTTTCCGTTAAATAATGTATGGGCCTGAAAAAGTAATTAGTAGCAATACACTGACRCACCTATGGCATGTAATCATGGTTTTCTTATGGATGAAGTATTTGTTTATTAAGGTGCAATTAGAACATATTTGTAACATTTCTGCTGGATGATGCGATCACTAGAGTTCAATTACGAAATAACATTGAAAGAACTAACTTGCTTAGTGAAGGTGCCATCCAACAGGAATGTAAATCCATGCCACTTTGCTGAGAGGATTCTTACCAAGTACAATAGGAGCAGAATCAGACTCATGTACAGACTCCCAAACTCAACCATGGTGTTAACTTCCACAACGTACTGTACTATATCCTCTCGTAATTCCTTCACTAAAGTTCTACATTTCTAAAGCACACACACTTTATTGTACCTATCTGTTGAATCATGGTAATTTAATACCAAGAGTGATTTATTTTCTATTAACAAATTATCAACAGTTATGCTTCCAGTTTTACATAAAATGTATCGCTAGAATATTTTCCAGACAAGTTATTTTTTCAAAGTTTGTATTCAGCTTTGTTGGTTATAGTATCACTCCAGCCCAGTCTACTGCTTAATGCTTGCTCTCAAGAAGAGTTCCTATGTCTTAACATAAACAAGTCAACTGAATGCAAGTTCTTACCCTGAGAGGTCAACAGAGATGTAACCGCTTAGATGTAGACATAACCATATGAGGCTATATGACCTCTAGTATGATCTCAATAGTGTATGATCACAGTCGTCCCATATGACCTTAAAATCTTTGAAACTGTATCAGGTTTATATTAGGTTAAAATTGTTCAGAAGAAACAAAGTATTTAAATAAGCATTCAGTCACCTCAAAGTGATTAGGTACTACTTCATCAGTAGAATGTAGCTGATAAAAAAAAAAAAAGTACAAAATTCTATTCCTCAACCTCAGCAATTAAAAAAAAAAAGTAATCATTATAACCAATTAGTCCAATAAAGAGCACATAAAACTTGTCCCTCATTCAGCAAATTTTCTTTCCCCTTCTGATCAGTATAGATGGTTCCTATCCCATAGGGCTGCCATGGAAAATATTACACAGATTTTTCACACCCCACCTGCCTGCCATGTACTGTCATCCCTTTTCTCATTCAATTTCATAAATATACTACACTTGAGATTTAAAATCAAAGCCAGTTTGAATTATGTTAGCACCAAAGAGCATCCGAAAACCAAAAATTTATAACCTATATTCAAGTTCAGATAACTCAGAAATGGCTAATTTCTTTGAGGAACCAAAAAAGGGAGTTTAGAATGGAAATGCCTTCCAAAGAATAAATACCATCATAGTGCTATAGTGAAAGTTGATAATACCTTTTATTCTTGATTTACAGGCTTTTTACTGTGATCGTGAGTTTATTCTTAGACCATGCTCCTCCTTGCTTATAAAGAAGATACATGGTTTCAGCAAATAAAATCCCCAGGAAGCACATTTGTACTTTACATTAAACCACTTCTTCCCCTGAGTCTAAACTCGTGTGTTTTGCACTAAACATGACATGAACATTAACATGAAAGTCATTTTTGTGTAAGTTTCAAAGATAACCATTCATTTCAAATGAGATGAACATAATATTGAGGGAAGAGGATATGGAGAGAAGTGTAGAATTTTAAAGTTGTGAAAGACTTGAATTCATAATTCTGAGTGTTAGTTTCTAGATTATATGGGTGTTCAAGATAAAACAAAATTTATATTATAGAATATTCTATATTAGTGCAAAATATAATACACTGATAGAACAGTAGTCTTACTCCAGTTTTCTACAGTATTTACAATAAAGTGGGCTGATTCTTGTAAATAAAGTTTAGTAGAGACTTGCATTGTTGCACAGTTAGGTCTTTGCTTTATTTCTTGCACTATTTGGGGAATAGCAAAATTAAGTTGTTGAAAAAATTGCTGTTCTGCTGACAGAAATCTAATTTAAATTACTGATTTCATCAAACATTATTACCATGATAACCTATACATCTCACACTATAAATGGACACATGAAAGGTAAATCTACACTTCAGTTAAAGTTAATGCATTAAAAAATAAACAAACTGAAAACACTTGTCTATCCTAAATAGCTCTGCTCCAAGAGCAGCAATCTTACCCCAGAATGAATTGCCACTAGGTTTATCACTCGTTGTAATGATCATCTTACAAGGCATCACATCTTATACTTTCATATATACTATTCACCTGCTTTATATATTTGCTTTTGTGCTATCTGATCCAGGTTTATGCTTTAAGGTTTTTTTTCCCTCTGCTCTTTTCCCACAATTTAAAGATTTATTTTAGTCAAAGAAAGTGTTGCATAGTTTCTCTTTGATCTAATGATTTCCAGCCTAAAGCTAATGCTGTACAGGGAGGAAGCATGCAACATCATTTATAGTTAGGCAATAAAGTCATAGAAGAAGAAACTGGGCAACTGCCAGATTCAAGTAAATAAATGTAATATTTTTTAAGAACAATTGAGTTGGTTGTCCTTGATATTAGATAGTAATGAGGATTTGTATGTGTGAGGGGGAAAGATTATGTACTATTACATACAGCAAAACAAATGAACTACATTATTAAAACACTGACTCTTTATTAGCCAATTAAAAAACAATAAAAACAATAGAAGTGGTTACTCTTATCTTTCACCTTGGTGAAAACATATCAAATGCAAAGCTGAGAGAAGTGGAAAAAAATATAAAAGAGAAAACAGAGAGGTTAATGGGAGTGTATTTTCCAGGTAAGTTCTGATTTATTCCTCAAAGCAGGAATAGTGGGCTGAAGATGGATGTAAACTATTAAAGCCTGAAGCTTATCAAAAACATTTCTGGACATTACACTACACAGTTGATTTAAATAATTATAATTTCCTCCAAAATCTGGCCATGCTATGTTATATAGCATTCTTTAGGTTTTAAAATCATGTTACACATTCCCTACTTACCCCTGGCAAATAAATAACGCCTACTTTACACACTTGCTATTTTTCATTCCCTGCATGTGAAGGTTCCAGCTACTAATGGAAGATGCCACATTACAAACAAAAATTTGAGTTTTGACTTTTCTGAAGAGAACCAGGAAATTCTGAAGAAAACTGTTAGAAAATATCAGCCTGATTTCTAATTCAAGTAGGTATGTAAAACTTCTGTCAAAAAAAAAAAAAAAGAGGTCTGAATACCTTACATGATCATAAACAGGCAGGAAAAGTCCTTCCTGAACTTGTATATTAGAATTCTGTGAAAGCACCCAACACTAAAAGAGGTGGATCCTTGAGTCTAAACTACTTGCATCTGCCATCAGCTTTCCTTGAAATAATCTGACTCAAGCTTACATGATTCGTTATAAATTAAAATGGAACATGTTAATCCATTGCATACAAAAATCTAGGAACTAGTTGATGAAACAACTGAATAAAAACCAGTCTTGAAAGTAAAATCCACCACCTGCCTACTACCTTCTTGCAATTTACTTGTCCTGTTCTTCCATTCCCTAACCTACATCTAGAAATATTCAGTGACCTCCTTAGTAGAGATCATACCAGCTAGGGCTTGCCAGTTCTCCAGCTTTCACCTTGGTCCTTTCTTGATCCTTAGAAATGTCTGTGTGTGTGTCTGTCTTCTATACTTGCAGGCAGATCTCCTATCCCTCTCAGAAATCTCCCAAACTGCCTTTATTCTGTAGTCTGCCTACCATTCTCCTTCCCTGCTTCTACCGTGCATGAACAACCTGCACTGTTCAGCAGTCCCAAATAAGGCACAGTCTTTCCACAGATGGAGGAGCTTTCTCTTCTTCCCTCCCTCTCAAAGAACAATGTTCAGGACATAAACCTCTCTGTCACTCAGCCTGCTCAACACAACATGAAACACAGTTCTGATTCAAGAAACCAGAAACAGATTTCTTCCATACATCACTAGTGTCCCTGTATGATTCATTTTTTTCTTCTGTGTTTATAGGAAATATACCTCATTATGGACTAATAAAGCATCCTCTGGATCACAGGTACCAGTCAAATTAACTGTTAATTTTTGCTTCAAGTATGGGCGGTATAAACTTTACATGAGGGACAGGGAAGTATCCTACAAGCTACTAAATGTCATTAGAGCAGAGGCATTTAGACTCAACACAGATCAAGGTCCTTTCTTTGGGTTAACCACTATGACAGAACCACAGACAAATAGCTGGGTTCAACATCCACAAATGTGGTCAAATACTTCTAGATTATTTTAAATAGACTAACAAGAAGGATAGCAATTTAAGATTCAGGGATACATTATTGGGATACATTTAAATGGATCTTGGCATATGAAGTTTAATCAGCAAGGAGCGTGGATCAACATATCTGTAGAGGAACACAGCTGGCTCTGAGGAACTGATATGCACATTATATGCATTTCAATGCCCTCCCTGYGTTAGACTAGCTCTAGAACATACAGTGCATTCAATTTGCAGCTGCAATGCATTAGGCACTTAAGTAATTTGAGATCTTCAATAATTAACTCCTAAAGGTTTGCAAATATACCTAATATAATTACCTACCCAAATCCTTCTGAAAGTTAATAAATCTTCTGAGAATCCCATTTATAAAACATACAGCCTAATAAATGCTTCTAATTAATGGTTTTATAGGGTTTTTATTATTGTTGTTGTTTTTGAGAAAGGTGTAACATTTGGGATTTTAAGAACACACACTTGCATTTTTCATTGTGTATTATTTATACGCACAGCACATGCCCTCTCCTCGCATTATATAATGGTGGCCTACTTTTTCAACAGCACCTCTCAGTCCTTCTGGATGTTTCATTATTGACAAAAACTTTTCTTATATAGTGTCAGGTAATGTTAAGAAATCTGTATTAATATAGAAAATACTACTTTTACTAGGATTTCAGTTTTATAGGATGAAGAGCAATGAAAGTAGTCCTGAGAACAAATTCTAAATATGATAACCAATGAAAAGAAACATTCACATTAATCAAGGTATAATGATTACAAAAACAGGACCGTCTTCAAAGGATATTCAAAGCAAAGAACTTCACTTTAAAATTAAAGACATGATGCATTTGTATTTTCTAATTGTCAGGTCTCTTCACTATGAAATATATTACAAAATATTTAATTGAAATATTCAACATTTACTAACAGATAAAACAAGTTGCAACACTGATTCTATTCAAAAAGGAAATTTTGGTTTAAGAAGAAGACATCTCCTTTCCTTGGGCATGATGTTTGTTTTCTAAAATACTTTGCAAGCCATTATGTGCAATGTGAGGCTTATGTACTGAGAAATGAGGCAATGTGGACAATTAACCTTGAGTTAAATAGCTTGCTAATTCTAACCTTGCTTTAAATAAAGTGTTCCTAGCTGAAAGTAAATTTTGAGTGAGTTTTATTTTGCTTTGTAATGCAGAAGAGTAGCATGATTACTATCTCAGTTATTTACAAAGTGCAGAATCAGCCCCTCACTAACTGAATGCAGATACCCACCTATGTTTTCCACTTACTTTTTACAAGAAATAATAAAAAAACCTCATAAAGTATACATAAATATCAAGTCTTTGATACATTGTGCTCTAATTTCCCTTGCCACAATGCAGCATAAAATACTTAGGTACCAATATTAAAGGACAGTACAGCTGATATTTGGCTTATTATTACCAATTTTTGTAAACTAGCAAGCAGCACATTGCATAATAGAGCATGAATAGCCTGCCACACTGACATGCAAAATGATACAAAGTCACTGAAAATGCAAAGATTCCACCATCAAATAACAAATAAAAAAACAGAGAAGCAAACTTTTAAAAGACGTATTTTAAACTAAACTTGTGCTGTCATTTATGAAACATCAATACAGTCCAAGGAGCTACATCACAGAAGCAACTTCACAGCAATTTCAGTCAAGCTCTTTCACAAGTGTTTATACTATGCCTTCCCCATCCTCTGTTGTCCCCTTAAAAAGCACAGAGCAGAAAGGAGTATTTCAGAAAGCTGGAAATTACAGTGTGACAAGAATCCCTTATCTCAGCTCAGTCCATAGTAGAGTGTGTTAAAATGATGGATGAGAATTCACTTCCTCTGTTTCCTCTGTTAGCATYCACAACATTTCCTATCAGAACTAAAACATATGTGGCTGTGTTTGCTTTGACTGAAGCAGGACTAAATTGGAAACAATCCCATGGTAATAGCACACTGTTTTAAAAACATACACAGGCTCATATTTTTTTAAGCTACATCAGTGTTTGTAAGATTACAGAGGAATTAACTGTTTGATCCTCTGGTARTTGGTTGAGGTCTCACCACTGATGAGCCAACTACAGCCTTTATTGCAAAACCACTGTCTGACTAGGTGTTCCCCATCATGTTTGGTGTAGCTGCTGTTTCTGGCTTAAGTATAACTTGTGCTTTTCCCTGTTGAGCAACCTCCTTCCAACCCCACCTCTCTCCCCAATCAGATCCACTATTTAATAGAATCATTTTGAATTCTAAGCTTATCTTYCAATGTACTGGTAGTTTCTTCCAGCTTGGCTTCATCTAAAAACTTTCTTTACCATCATTCAAAGCATTAAAAAAAAACAAAAACAAAAGCAAAGAATAGTAGTGGGCTGAAGCATCAACAGATTTCCACTCAATTTCCATCAAAAAGCCACACTTTCTCCTTACAGTCTTCTGACCAGTTTTGCAACATACTGATTTCATTTAGACCATGCTGCCTAGTTTTCTAGAGAACATCATGCGGAATACAATACATCAAATATACGGCACCTATTCTTGTATCCTGTCCACAGTTATGTGACACTGTCACAGTCAAACCTTTTTATGACTTGTTCTTGACAAACCATTCTAACCTATAATGATGATAAATCCACACTGGCTGTTTTACTTTTTCTGTCTCACTGGTATTATGTTTCCTGAGCAGTAGCAAATACTTTAATTATTGTTCTAATAATTCTTCAGGAATTGAAGTTCAGCTGAGAAGCTGAGCCAGCTGAATTGAACCTATCTTTTGTCATCGTATTAATCATAGGTCTCGCATTAGCACTGCTCAAGTACTTAAGAAAGCCACTTCTGAGATCATGTCAACTAACGAAAGCATGGCATAATCACATGCACCAAGCCCAATTGTTTTGAAAAACAGTTCACTCATCTAAGTATCCTCTAACTTTCTGCTTCCATTTCAAGGCTGAGGTATTGGTGTTAACTGCAGAAGACTTTTTTGGAAAGTGATATAAAAAGACATTAAACAACTTTTGTGCACATTAGAAGAAATTATCCTTTCTGCTACATAAGAGATGACACTTTCCCAGGACTTACTGCTTATTAGCTTATTGATAATATATTTACAAGAAGAAAAAAACTGATTTATCCTGCTAGCCACATCTTTGTGCCTTAACTTTGATTTTTTTCTGTATATATTTATGCTAGACTTCTCTACCCATCCTTAATAAGATAACCTAGTGTCTACTCCCTGTAAAGTTCTTTCCCAATATTTGATAAACATGATAAGCTCACAATAAAATTTCATGTCATGTCTGAGTTTTTTTAACAGTTAGCTGCTGCCAAAAGAAGTTCACAGGGAAAAAAAAAAAGTTTTCAATAACCTTAGTTCTCCAAGTCTGCTCCAGGTCACCACCAAAGCACCAGACCTGCTGCCAGGAAAGGGATTTGGAATGGTAACAAAACCTCCCTTTTCTTTCCTTTTCTCCCTGCAGCTAGCTTTTAGAATGCTGTAGCCCCAAGATAAACCTTCAGCTTTAGCAAGCGGCTTGATGTAGTTCCTATCTTTTCTCCGTAATGGGATAGTCTGCATTTACACCTTTAATATAATTAATCAGAGAAACTGTCCTTTTCTGTAATACCTATGAGCAGCCTCTCAGCAGGCTCTACCGACCAATTTTTGGAATTTAATGGAGCTTGTTGTACTGAAATATATTGTTTCTATTTTGCTTTTATTCTTCCTTCCTATCCTAGCAATAGATTCCTGGGCATTTAAAATCTCCAACGGCCCTTAAGTCCTACAGTTCTTCCAAATGGTCACAACCCCCCCCCCCCGATCTTTGATTCATTTCTCTCATTGTCCTTTTCCAAATAGGAAAGGAGTGAATGTTATTTAATCATTTCTAAACCTGCTCTGAATTCACGGTGCTTTTGATTTAATAATAAACATGAATGATACAAAAAGGTTTTTTTTTTTTTTTTTTTTTTTTTNAATAGGAAAGGAGTGAATGTTATTTAATCATTTCTAAACCTGCTCTGAATTCACGGTGCTTTTGATTTAATAATAAACATGAATGATACAAAAAGTTTTTTTTTTTTTTTTTTAACTAAACTGTTCCTCTTTTATAAAGGGTGTGGAAGTCAATCTGAATCCGATTTTCGGCCAGCACACTGGTTTCTGAACCTATTACAGTCTGATTTTGTAACAGAAATTGCAACAGAAAACTTGAGAGGAGGTGCAATGGAAGTTACATGAAAAGAAGAAATTTCTGAAGGAATTCTCAGGAAAACAAAATACYCAGTCATTTTAGCACAGATATTATTTTTGTGTGCCTCAGAATGAGTGAATAAATAGGCATCTAATGAATCTATCATTGCTTCCTACAGATCTCCTAGTAACTCCTAAAACAAAGACTCTCTTAGGAAATGTTTTATATTTTCATATTTTCCTGGTTATTTTTTAAGGAAATCACATAAGATAGCATCGCTTCTGGTGGAACTCAATGAAATGGGGGTATTTAAAGAGTTTAATATTTCCTTACATTTTGTTACAGCCATTATCCTAACTGGACTAAATCTCATCTATAATAGAATATACTTCATCCCTCATATTGAGTAATTTACTGCAAGCCTGAATTAAGTCTCACGCAACTTTATATGTGTACATGTACTGTGCTTAAACTAATTATGTGAACCCACACTACTACTTATGCAAAGTTTGCCTCATATAATGCTAGAGACCTCCAGACAGTCATGCTGAAACTGCATTAAACTACAGTGTTAGCATTTATAATTTTCAAATGCTTGACCATGTCACATTATCAATTTTCTTTCAAAGACAGTATATTACACAGAACATGTATCTCATTGAGGCCAGGTCTGTGTTGTGTTACAGTTTTCCTGGCTGGTCTATCAGGACATTAATGTCTATTCATGCTTCCAGCAAATAGAATTATTTATTTATGAATATTCCCACAATGTGGTGAGACTCCTCAAAAAGAAACAGCCTTTCCTCTAAGGAGTTTATAACTAAAGAGAAAAGAAACAAGAAAACACAAATAAGGAATGGTAACGGCAAACAGGGATCTTTCATACAACTTTGCTGCATATTGTACCTACATCAAGGCAAAATAATAATTAAATACAGAAGGATGACAAAGAATCATATCTTGACTCTTGAATAGCATAAAAGAGGCAGAAAAACAACTGTGGGGATCCTAACTAGTGGTCTGACAGAGTAAAAAGGGACTTACAAAATATAATGTATGCCTGAAGAAATAGGGCAGGAATCTGTTACTCCACAAAAATGTATACAGACATTTATCCAGTAGAGACATAAGATCATCTAGATTAAAAGTCATCATGTATAGTAAAAAAACTAATTTTACATTAAAATATTTTAGTTGTAACACTTTACATTCTGACCTACAAAAATGTTAAATTTTCCTTATTACAGAAATTCTACTAAGACAGAAATTTGGGAAAACTTAAGTATCTCTCTCTTATTCCTGCAAGAATTTTTAAGTACTTTTATTTGGGAGATGTTCAGTGTAAGTTTGTATTTAAATTGTGAAAGCTGCATTTCGTGACTCTGGCCTTCCACAATAATTATAGCCCTTCATGGCTTAGGCTGAAGTATCTCTGCAGATTCTTAGCGTTTATTAGCTCAACAGAAAATGCATCAGTGTGTACAAGGGTGCATCACAAGTATATCATGCGTAAGAGTACGCGCATACGTGTGTGTACTCATGGTCCGGCATGAACACTATTGCCGAAGTTATAGCAACAGAGTTAACTACAGGAGCTTGCGTACAAAGGAGGATGACAGAAGTTACAAACAATGGATCTATTCAGGTTTACCAYTGTCAGCATAGTTTTCAAATAGTCCCATAATGGGACTTCTCAGTTTGAGAAGTACAATCTGTCTGACATGAAAGTTTGGCATTGAATGAAAATTTGTTAATGCCAAGAAAGGAAAGTGTGGGAATTGAAAGTCATTCGTCATTGTAACACTTCACCACAGACTAAGCAGAGATAAAAGATTCTGTTCAGGCCATAGTTTCCAGTTTTCTGATTTACGGTATACCAGCCTTCTTGTCAACTTGTCATATTGGGACACACAAAACACTTACATATAAAACGATCATTTCCACAGAATCGCCTACAATATTCCCCAAATTATTTTTATTGTAGAATAAAGATATTCTGTATTTATACTTTGAGAATGTCAATACCCAGAGTGCTTTTATACTTTTTTATATATATATAAATATATATATACACACACGCTTTACTGCTTTTATACTGTGCATAAAATATTTGTCATTTAGAAACATGTATTTTTACTTACATCATTGCACTGAAAACTCAATGCATTATCTAGCATTGAAGAAAAAAAATATTTAACAGAAACTGTGTATCACAGGGCCTACCTAGTCAATAAAATAAATCAACATCCACTTTTCATCAATTTTTGATCTGTACAAAGTGTGTCAGCTACTACTGTGCAAACAGTTATGGTACCTTTCTGTTGCTAGATCTAGAAGCATTTGTCATTGCTGGGTAGCTATCATGAATGAAAAATAGAATTATATTAAACATAAGTCCTCTTCTGGCACCAGTGTAAGTTTGCAATACAACATGCAAAAAACAAACAAACAAAAAACAAAACAAAACAAAACCCCCCACAAAACTCTCAAGAAGTCCAGGTGATTTGACACGGTTAATGTCCACTTATTGATTAAGCTTTATATCAGGTACTAACGGGAAAGTACTTAAGGTGTGAGAATCATTTCATGAGCCTGAATCAAACTACAAAACAAACAAACAAACAAACGGATGTTAGCTTTGCTTTCAAAAACCTCTAACAACAAACACAAAGTTTTTAGATATTTTAAAGGTCCTTAAAACCTTTTCAGTTTTGGTAAAAAGCAAATCTACCATACAGTTTTAGTGCAGTCATTCCACAACCTAAAATATCTATCTGCAAACCTCAGTACTGCACAGCATACTAACAACTGTGCCATGTTTTAATTAAATAGCAAAAATGAGAGTTTTAAGAATCTTGTTTCCTTAGAACAGGGCACAGAGTTTGTCTTGAGGAAAAAAAATGGTTTTAAATTCATATTTGCCTGTTTAACACTGTGTGTAACCATCTACAGCAAAACACTTTTGCAATGCAGACCTGTATGATTCACCTTCTTCCATAAACTGAGCCATTATTTGAACCAAGAAAGCATAAGCTTTTTCTTTTCACTTCTCTGAATTAAATATTTTAGAATATAATTCAGTCTAATTGTTTTGCTGCCATTCACAAAGTGCTTGTGTATTTTGTGATGTCAACAGAAGCCAAATTAGTGTCTGATTCAGTTGAAGATTTTTTTTGTAATTTAACATCAGCAATTCAAATTCTCCAGTTCCAAAAGTAGCATAACAATTAAAGCCCATTATGAAAAATCAGAAATCTACAGACACTCTACTTCAGACAAAAATCATCAAGTGGAGGAAAAACATCTTGTAAAATAACAAAACACAACTTTCGAAAGTATATTATTGCTTTCTCACATTTTCTGTAAGTTCCAGAATCTATTTTGAAATAGGAAATGGGGAACAGATAATTACAAGTTGCTATAAGAAAAGCAATTTCCTTCTCTATGGATCCAAGCCTTAGGTGGGAAAAAGTCAAAATTTTCAAAGGTAGAAAAGCACAATATGTTTGATTTTTCTTACATAATATAACAAAGTTAAAGATTCTTTAGAAGTGGTAAAATTTTTCAAAGTTGCTTATATTGCTTTTGAGAACAAGACTTAAAGGCCTAATTCACTTAAAAATTTAATCGGTTAACTGTTGTGCTTGAGTTTTACTACCATCACATAATGGGAGGGGGGGCGGTGTCAATAACCTTCCAGTTCTATTGATTTCTTCCAACACAAATGAACACAACCTTTTAGGCTGTGGTTCACCAAAGCACTTCATTAGCACATACTTAAATCCTGCAAATCTATGGAAATTCAACATGTGGTTTGCTTCAGTTCCTCTCTTTCTAGTCCTCTTTGCTTTTTCCTCAATGTTCCTTACTAATGTTTTGTTCACAGAGGAAGGTGTTACTCACATGCCATAACACTGATGATAATACCCTAAGTAACCAGCACATCTTTGTCCTTAGGCTCTCTTCACCTGTCTCCAGTGGTTGCCAATCATCACACATCAATTTGAATTGAGGAAAAAAAAAAAACAACTTCTCTATTTAGCAAATATTTAGACACCTGTGTGCTATATATGATCATTTATGTAAAATGAAATCATACAAAATTAGTCATTTGTTTCCTGCCAAACTGATTTTGAGTCCTCAATTTAAAATGATGTTGATTACCTAAAATTTATTATTAGTCCTCACATTACCATATTCATGAAAGAATTAGACTTCAGATTTTATTTCTGAATGCAGATCAAATTATACGGTTCTAAAAATTGAAGGTCTGGTTTTTGCCCCAGATCAATGGCTAACATAGAAAAGTAAAGTCCTCATCAGTGAATTTCTCAGATTATACTGATAATGAATGATCAACATTCAGAGAGCAGTTCTGTCACCTGCCAAATTCTCAGTTTATAGATGGATCTCAACTGATGCCACGCTAACTTGAATTCTGGATGTATTCTGTACTGCAAAGAGTAATCAGGTTATGTTATGTTGTACACTCTTAAATCTTAGACCTTCKGCTACAAAAAAACTAGTCCACACTCTGATCTATAAATACAAAACAAATCCAATTATGCCTAGAAATGTAACAGTAAACAGATCTAGAATTGATATATTTTCTAATATATAGCTGATACTAAAACTTTACAGTTTTAATAGCTGACACTTATGTAGCACTTTTCATTCCACAGAATCCCCATGGCTCTAAAAGCTATACATAGGGATCAATTCATCCTGCACTGAATGAAAGCATTGTAATTCTGTAAAGTACTGAGTGAAACTTGAAACTAGCTAAGAAGGTATGAATATCTTATCGAGATAGACAGGAGACCAGCATAATCTTCCTCAAGCTTGCATTGGTCAGGACAAGACAAAATTCATACACCTGTTACAAGATCAAAAGAACCTTCAAAAACTTCAGGAAATCTAGACCAAAGTTTGTATCTTATCTCACAAATGACAGCTTTTAGGACTGTATCCTTGAGCAAGGTGGGAAATACTTTTGAAATCAATGGAAAGTTTCAAAGTTTTCAAGTTGAAAACTTTCATCAATTACCTTTTTCATCATCATGATAAAGGTAAATCTGCCCTGGCACCATGAAAGCCAATAGATGAGGTTCACCTAAAAAAAAGACAGATGAATAGCATAAACGCAAACCCATTTTTGGCTTGCTTTTGAGCAGAAATTCTATCACAGATTAGAAAACTCTTCCTAATGGAAATTTCAGCAATTATGTTCTGATGCATTCTACAGAGAGTTTCAGTGAATTCATATTTTTTAATATGTCTTTAATAAAAATTTCTAAAGCTACTCTAAAAATGTAATCATTGCCAAGTACTAATTGTACCATTTTCTAGGCAAGCAATGTAAGCAACTGAATCACCCTCATCAGCTTCTTTGGCATCCAGTCATTTCCTGGGGAACCTTCAGCCAGTCACTAACCAAAGCCAACTTGGTTTAGCTGCTGAAAATGCTGTTGCTTCTCTCCCTCTTTTTCCCAAACACAGTTCAGTAAGTTATCTCACAAATGTAGAAATCCTACCCCAGAATTACACAGGCATTTTAAAAAGTCAATCAGATCAGCAGACTGAAGAGAGACAATATGACTGTGTACATACAGGAATAAAGGCAACTGCATTTTTCATGACTTTCCCTGACAGCCAGGACAAAATTTTCTCCCCCAAGACTATTGTCTCCAATACGCAGGAACAGCTTTTTGTTCTAGTGAAAGTAAAAATAGTTGTTTTACCTAGAAATGGATACAAACTGAAGAGATAGCCTCCAAAAACTAACCTATACCCACATCTAAAACTAAACTGCGCTACTTGGGTTCATTTCAAATGCCAACATGCTATGATTACCGGGCTTCTATTGCATTTTGTCACTTGTGAGCTGTTCTCCAGCTTTACATTACAGTTCTTTCAACTTCTACATGAGAGTTTGGTATATGCAAACATCAAGGTTCAGACTACAGCACTTAGACTCTACTGCCTTTAAGCAGGTGAGGCATAGCAATGGCTACCAATACAACAGAGAAGACTATTTCTAATCTCATTGCACCACAAAGGCAGCAAACTGTGCACTAAGGTGCACCCTGAGGGTGCTTTGCTTTGTCACAGTCTACAGATACAGCTTTGGGAATTGCTCTGACACCAAAGCTTCTCATCTTAATACACTGTAAAATCAGACAAGTCCTATAGCCTAGCTAGTAAGTGAACTAATTATCACCATATTAAAAATTTATTCACCATTTATGGTCATTTGTGTTGCAGACATTATCTAAATACAGCTGGATAATTCAATAGCTTCAAAGACGCTTTTGCCATGGAACCATGATATTATTTTGAAACAACCAAAAGCCCTAATTGTGTTAGCCCTAACTATGCATTTTGTAATCTGAGAGGCTCCGTTCCTTTCTGCAGAGATGCATCAAACTTCTGCAAAGAGGAAACTATGACTCAGTCACTTTTAGTGTCAGTCTAAATATCACCTACTCATATTCATACATCAAATTAACTACTTTTAATTTTTTCTGAATAGGTACAACAAGAACCACCATGAGTAAAATAAAAACTAGTAGAATTAATTTTTTGGTTTGGCAATGGAAGAGCTGCCTGAGAAGTTCCAGGTGACACAATACATTAATTACAGACAGGGAAGAGGAAAGCAACATTTACATAACTAGAAAGAAGGAACAGCACAGCAGTAGCTGATCACAGAGTTTCCCTCCTAAGCCTAAGACGAGCTGTATTAGCATCTCTTACGGGTAAGTAAGAGCTTTAAGGAATGCTGAGTCCTTCTTCTAGGGTGGTCTGAAACTGTACAGTGAGCAAGTTGAAAACTGTGTCATGCATCACTGCACTTGCAGTTCAGGTAACTCATCTTTCACGGTTTAAACATACCAGTTTTCAGAAAAGATAAAAACACCCACTTCCATTTTTCAACAATCTTTGGAACATGTAATTGTACTCTAAGAAAAAGAGAACAGAATACACATGACAAACGCTGGTAACACTGCCTAGGAATCTAAGCAGCAGGGTGGAATTATTCTATGTCAACATTTACCTTTAGCTGTTCCCAGACAGGAATAGGTATTTGAGTCTTTCCTTAATAGAAAGCAGGTGGAATTCCCAAGCAGAATTTCAGAAGTAGTAAGTCAGTTAAAGATAACATAGAGCTGTAAGAGAGAAATTTAAACACTATCTAGGGTGTCAGTGAGAACACTGGAAGACACTGAAGCTTCAGACACTGCTAGTAATTGTAATGATAGCCCCAGTCCTCTGTTTGCAAATTTTCCTTCTTTCCTTGAAGTCTTCAGTATAAAGCATCAATTAGCATAAATTCATTATCTTTCCCTCTGATACTCTGGTGCTTTTTTTGGTATCTATGTGGACTTACATAGTGAAACAGAAGTAATTTGTACTCTTCATAAAAATAACTTTTTATAAGAGATTTAGTTTATAAAAGTAAGAGCATGTAAAAATGTACATATATGTCCTCTAAAATCAGTTTTCACTGTAACTAGCTTTACAACAGTAACTCAATAGCCCCTCTGAGTTAGCTGAAATCTCTAAAAAGCTCAGTGATTGCAAGTTGGTTTTAATTACTAGTCATGTAATCAATCTCATGTAAAAGCGATTTATTTATGAAAAGGGTTTTTTTGTTTTTTTAAGTAAGAATGGATCTGTGAACTTATGCCTCTGCTCTCAAACTGAGAAAAACCTCAAAGACTTCTTTTTCTGTTATGGGAAGTAGTACATATACCACACAACTATTGGAAACTCAACAGTTTTTGGCACAAGTGGTAATATACCTCAGCACTACTCCCCCAAAGTTCTGTGCTACTACTCACATTAGCACTCCCCCTTGCTGTGTCAAAAAATCCATCCATCCACATCTTCCAAGACTTAAATTACATTTTATAGAGAGGCAGTTTTAAATTTCTTCTAACATGTAGCACAGCATCAGTCTAAAACAGCAACTTGGGAAATTCACAACTATMTGGCAGGGCAAATGCCTACACTATTAAACCATTATGTCTAGAGCCTTCCCAGTATTTGGGTTGAGGAGCAGACCACAGGAGTAAACAAAGCTTCTCCTGTTACCTATTTTAAAAAAGTGTGGTTGGAGATTTCCTCCATATACACAAGGAGAATCAGCAAATACCTTCTAACCCTGTAAGTTTAACATTATTAGAATGCCTTCAAGGAAATCATTGGGGGTCTTGCTCAAAATTGTAGTCTAAAAAGATAGAGTGGACTTGAAATCCTAACTATAACTAAAGGAATTGCACAGAGATTTTAATCAACTGATCTATCATTTTTTCCAATCAGTAAAAGCATTAGTAATACCCAAGAATTTTTAAACCATGAGAAGACTCTCAATAGTGTCAGTATCTCAGCATTATATTCCTTTTCTCAACTACCACCAAGAATTAGGTTAAATGAAAAAAAAAAAGAACTTCAAAAAACACAACTAAACAGAAAGTTTCCATTAGTATTCGATTTTATTCAAACTAACATAATTCCTGGATGAGAATGTCTTGATTAAAAGCTCCAGCTAGACAATGCATTTTTCCAGAGCARCTATAAAGAGATAGAGTGCACACAAGAGCGAGCGCTCCAGTATACACCTAACATGAGTAACATTCAAAACTCTGTACGCTAAGCATTTTTATGGCAGTCCTCACTGTTGTCCTTGATAACCCTTTGCACTTCAGATGCACTTAGCAAGGGTGAATGGTTTGGTATCAGTATCAACCAACTATAGCAATTAACTGATCTCAGAAGTGTTAGATACTTATTTTTTTATAATCCAGGAATTAGAAGTGCTAAATACCTTGGAGGTTCTCTCATCAGATCTTTAAGAAAAATGAATACACTTTGGAAATTGTTCAGGTTTTCTAGTCCTAATCTTTTTTTTAGTCTCTACATCACTTTCCAAGTACTTTTTTTTTCCCCAAAAAAAGTCTTTTAAAGTTCCTTAAAGAAAAGACAGACATCTAAGAACAAATAAGCACCGATCTAAATTTGAACTCCACAGTTCATAGCTTTTATTTCACTTTGTAATAGGACAGGAACTTTGCCCTGACTTTTTCATTATTAGAGATTCTGAACTTCAGAAACCAGCAGCCTATTAGGCAAACAAAGCCGGCAGTGAAAGAGGTGCAAGTGATTATTCCAATGGAAGGCTCTAGCTTACTGCATGTGCCTGAATACTTTTTTTT
Organism: Apteryx rowi; assembly: GCF_003343035.1. Lineage (NCBI taxonomy): Eukaryota > Metazoa > Chordata > Aves > Apterygiformes > Apterygidae > Apteryx > Apteryx rowi. Next base: position 2,244,793 of record NW_020451094.1, on the reverse strand, counting down.
GTTGTTGTTTTGGTCCACTACCTGATTCCATCAACTACCTGATGAAAAGATAACAGGAGGGAAAAGTTTCACAAATCAGGGGTTTGGCAGCTTTGTGAATGTAAGAAATTGTCTCATCTGCAGTTATTGGTTCTTGCCACTCTGCAGCTCTGCACCTCACCATTTTTTGCCAATAAAACTGTTTGCAAGGCTGAGTTGTGAAGCAAATCGAAGGGCTGTGTAAAATAATAAAAAGAAGAGAGACTACTTATCAGCCACACAGGTGCCCTGACTTAGTCCCTGCCAGATTTCCACAAAAAAATTTGTGTTTGCCTAACTGTAGAACAGTGCACTGTACAACAGAGACAGGAACAAGCAGGTGAGAACAGGCACTCCAGAAGCCAAAACTCCCACGTGATGGAACTCCATCCTTTCTTTCGGCTCCCCTTGCAAGAGCTAACGGTCTAGTGATGAACTGTTTTAGAAGGAAGGAAAAGGATTTATGGTAAATTTTTCATCTCTTGCATTAAATGAAGGAACAGAACAAAGGGAAACAGTCAGTGTTCAGATGCTTTGCAAGCCTGCAAAGAATGTCTGTAACTGCTGCTCCTTAACCAGGATTAAAATTTATCTCTATAATTTTACATGCACAAAATCAGTTGTCACAGAACAGTTTTCTTGCCCTGAAGACAACAAACAGTACACTTTACTTCCTAAACAGGGACAGACGTTCTTTCTGCTACTTTAACTGCATTTGGGGCCAAACACCAACTGCTATAACACAAAGTTCCTGGGCTGATCCAGGACTGAAAACAGCAAGCACTATAGAAGGCACGCTCAATGCAAGGATGAATGAGGGACATCCAGTTGCCTAATTTTAAGCTGCTCGGCAGACAGGTACAGAAATTTTTTTTATCACCCATGGGAAAGAAACAATGCTTTGTCATAGCAAAGTGCCATTTGTGGATCTCTCCCTGAGGTCTTGGTAGATTTTTCTGATTGCAGGAGTGACCAGTCTTTTTTTTTTTTTTTAAACA